>NC_053493.1:370738966-371038966 GCF_905171775.1 Rana temporaria | reverse complement strand
TGGTGCAGAAAAAGCATTGTATCTCCCACTGAGATTCAGCTCAGCAAGATAGCCTTGAGCTCTTCAACAAGCTTTTGTAATTCTAGGCTACCCTCTCTATTTTCTTTCAACATTCCATACCACTTGTCAAAATCACTTTTATTTTTGCAGCAATCTTGTTTTTTTCCTAAAGAACGGCCTGGCAGTTCATATTTCTCTTTAATAGATTGATTGGGGTTTTATATCTTATGCATAACCTTTTGAACTAGAGTACCAGGATTTCACTTTCAGTGGTCTATTTATAGACATTGAGAGGTTGTCAAGTGATCTTGAATTCTTGCTATGCAGCTTTTGCAGGCCACTTTTCGCTTATTTCTAAAGAGGAGTAAGATATGCCAACAAGGATAAAAAAAGTGAAAAGCTATTTCTCAAATAAGGAAAATTTCTTTGCAAAACTTGAGACATCAAGTTCCAGGGTTTCAGAAACTGTGAAGCAAAACTTGAGTTCTGTCACATAAAAACAAGCAGAACAAAAAAAACTCAACATTTTTAAAAACATTAGCAAAAAATGTAAAGCTAAAAATGTGTTTTTGGACAGAGTACTGCACTAAACCCCTTGTCATGTTTTCTTTTTTACGTTGTACATCTATGTGCCATTCAAGAGATTTTCCTTCACTTTATTTCACTTAGAAACATCAGAAAGTGAGAGGAAATCCTTCCAAAGTGAGGCTAATGCCCTCTTAGATAAGCGTCCCTACTGAAAGATTCCCCTTCCAAAAAAGTGTCTTTAATAGGTAGGTAGCATAAACTGAAAAGTCATAGAAATCTTTTTTTTTTAGTTTTGACTTCTTCCCTTTAAAATATGGCCCTGGCTCATGTTTAAAAACTACTCTGATTTGGATGACCCAACAATAGACTAAGACTGTTGGAAGCTACTGGAATAAAAGGGCAATGGCCTGTACGGGGCTCAAACCTTGGTTTTATCAACACTCTAACCAACTGAGCTCAGTTGGTTAGAGTGTGGTGCTGATAACACTCAAGGTCACAGGTCTGATCCCTGTATGGGCCATCACCCTTTTATTCCAGTAGCATCCAACAGCAGTAAATTTCTATGGCCATCAGGCCTTGGCCTACTTTTCTTCAACCAACAATAATGCCGCGTACACACGATTGGACATTCCGACAAATAAACCGTGGTGACATACAACACGTACGACTAGCTGAGAAAAATGAAGTTCAATAGCCAATGCGGCTCTTCTGCTTAATTCCGAGCATGCGTAGATTTTTGTGCGTCAGAATCCATGTCCGATGGGGCATACACACGGTCGGATTTTCCGACAACAAGCTCACATCGAACATTTGTTGTCGGAAATTCCGACCGTGTGTACGCGGCATAAGTCAAAACTCCTACCAACATGCTCAAAAGGTCACTTCAATAAATCACCCCAACTAGCAAATATACTTGCTTCTAGAAGGAGAGGATACCTCTAAAGCCTCGTACACACGACCGAGGAACTCGACGGGTGAAACACATAGTTTTCCTCGTCGAGTTCCCTGTTAGGCTGTCGAGGAACTCGACAAGGCACGTTTCTCCATTCCCGTCGAGGAAATAGAGAACTTGCTCTCTTTTTGGCTCATCGAGTTTCTCGACAGTTTCCTCGACGAAAATGTACACACGACCGGTTTCCTCGGCAAAAAAATATCTCCCAGCAAGTTTCTTGCTGGTTTTTGCCGAGAAACTCAACATTCAAAGGATATCTAAACCCAAGAACAAAAATTAAATACATTACAGCTTACTAGGTCATAAATGTGGTGTCTGCAATAGATTTGTTTTTTTTTGGAAAACAGAATTTTCAGCAAGTACAGAAAAAATCCTGCTGATCTTGCTAAAATCATTTTCTGTGAGCTGAAGCTGAACTCATTATTCAACCAATGTTATCTTTCTTCCAAGCTATCCTCTATGAGCTACAAACCCACTCCTTTTGAAATGCATATGAAGAGAGGAGAATGTAGTCAGGGGAGCAGCTTAGGGTGACAATGCCATTCCTCCATAAATACAGTACAGTAAGTGAACGTTGTCACCTTATGTTAGCCTCAGGATCACCATTCAAAAAAAAATGTAGTCACCACATTTAAGGACAGGTAAGCAAGATCATTTTTCTTTTGGGTTTAGAGCTTTAATTTATAAAGAGATATGGCAAGCCAGCATGTGATTCACACAACCAGCATCCTATAAATGAAAAATCTGATTCTGATGGACCTTGTCCTTAGCCTCTAACTCTCACTAAAATAGCACCTCCTGCCTATTTGATAGATTTGCTATGTACTTTAGTTACCTTTCTCTGTTTGGGGAGTAGTGGTTATCTAATACACGATGCCTTTCCACTCTGCCCATGTAATTGTACTGTTCAGGGCCAGATCTTGTCCCTCTTGGTCCCTGTTCCATACTCCTACTGAAAGAAAGGGAAGTTTGTCAGTTTCGGATGAACATTGGCTGAGTAGCTTGTTCTATAATACTCTTATTAAAACTACACAAGGTATCAAGCAATTAGTAGACGACTGGCTACTTCTGTCCTAAAGGGCAATTAATGACAGTGGAAGAGCAGCATCAGTTAAACGTTTAAATTAGCAAAGGTTGATGGGAAAGAAATGTTGGTAATCAGCCATGATGGTACAGCGTTATCCTTCCGTAAGATACTCATGGTTGTACCTGAACAACATCAGTCCAAGTGCTACATATGTGCAATGTACAGTGGCCATAAAAAAACAGAACATAAACTGTAGGGGGCCACCCCAGAGGGGCATATGTCTCATCTCGGACAATGATTAACAATGGCTATGTTTGCAACATCCAAGACTGTAGTATCGCCACACTTTTTAATTTGTGTGATAACCCCTATACTGTCCAATTATCACAACAAATGCTCAGAATAGTTTACCGGTTGAGAATACTGGCCTGTAAATATGGAACCTTAAGCACAGCATAGCAAAGATTCAGAAGCATGTGTTTTTTTAAGCACATGTAAATGATGCAGTCCTTTGTATATAGCCCCCCCCCCCCCCCACTGTCCACACTTAGGTCACATGGTTGGATCAGGGACCTGTACTGGAGGTAATGACAGAGCCAATGGCTTGATTTATCCAAGATGCAAAATTCTTCTCAAAAGACCTCTTCCCCCCAGTTTTGTTACTGAGTTTACCTACAGGTTTCTAAAGGAGGCCGAACAACGCAAAACATTAGCATACAATCAGGACGTTTATCCAACCTACCAGGTGTCACTAACAACCATACAACCACCTAAGAACCATTGAACAAACAGAACTGTCCCATGTGGCTTTTTAATAGATTAAAAATAGGCCTACCAACTATCATTTGACCAAAACAAAATGTATGCAACAGTGACCACTATATTCTACTGCAAATAGACAACAGTGAAATTGGAAAAAGTGATAATTCGATTTTTACTACCAGTTAAAAAAATCATTCTAAGCTCATTGCTTACACATATTCACGTTTTTACCAAAATGAAAACCCTTTTCAAAAAACCACCCACTAGTTGCTCTACAGCTTACCATGACCACTACAAGGTTGTTTTATATTGTAGGTTCAGCCCAAAAAGTTAGGTATTGCTATATCTGGGGCTCCGTCAGAAAGATTTCCCCTTACTTATTGTTCTGGAGACTTTGCCAGACAGGGAGAGAGGGGCCGCATGGACAGCAATTAGGATCTGACAATAAACCTTCCCCTGTACCACTAAAAGGAAGTGCTTGTATTTCTGTTTATGTTGTTTTTGGAGATTCAACCTCACTTCCTCCCTAGTGAAACCTTTGTCAACAGGACCATCAATAAGTGGAAATCTCTCTGGTGGAGCCCTGGATAGTAGTAGGAATCCAAAAGGGGTTCTAATCCTTTCCACTCTAAAACGAAAAATAAGTTTGGGCTTTAACCACTAGCCGACCGCGCACCGCCGTTCTACGTCGGCAGGTCGGCTCGGCTGGGCGAGAGCACGTAGTATAACGTCCTCTCTCTCAGCCGCCACTAGGGGCGCGCGCGCGCCCCCGACTCCCGTGCGTGTGCCCGGCAGGCGCGATCGCCGCCGGGCACACGCGATCGCTCGGTACAGAGCGAGGACCGGGAGCTGTGTGTGTAAACACACAGCTCCTGGTCCTGTCACCGGGGGAAACGCTGATCTTCTGTTCATACAATGTATGAACAGAAGATCAGTGTTTCCCCTAGTGAGCCCCCCCCCCCCCCCCCCCCCAGTAAGAACACACAAGGGACATACTTAACCCCTTCCCCGCCCCCTAGTGTTAACCCCTTCACCAGTGGCATTTTTATAGTAATCCAATGCATTTTTATAGCACTGATCGCTATAAAAATGCCAATGGTCCCAAAAATGTGTCAAACGTGTCCGAAGTGTCCGCCATAATGTCACAATACCGAAAAAAATCGCTGATCGCCGCCATTACTAGTAAAAAAAATATATTAATAAAAATGACATAAAAATACCCCCTATTTTATAAACGCTATAACTTTTGCGCAAACCAATCAATAAACGCTTATTGCGATTTTTTTTTACGAAAAATATGTAGAAGAATACGTATCGGCCTAAACTGAGGAAAAAAAATGTTTTTTTATATATTTTTGGGGGATATTTATTACAGCAAAAAGTAAAAAATATTCATTTTTTTCAAAATTGTCGCTCTATTTTTGTTTATAGCGCAAAAAATAAAAAACGCAGAGGTGATCAAATACCACCAAAAGAAAGCTCTATTTGTGGGAAAAAAAGGACGCCAATTTTGTTTGGGAGCCACGTCGCACGACCGCGCAATTGTCTGTTAAAGCGACGCAGTCCCGAATCGCAAAAAGTACTCTGGTCTTTGGGCAGCAATATGGTCCGGGGGTTAAGTAGTTAAATACACTTTGACCTCCCTGCTACCATTTTATTTTTTAATACACAGCAAAAGTGAGAGTAACCCTACTGCAGTAGGAGAATTGAGACTACATGTTACATATGAGCCAACCTGGAAAGCCAGGTTCTGGTGCTAATTTACATTATGAGCCATTTCAAGTAAATAATTATAAAGTAAAACAATCTAAACCACAGTAACAACAGCAATTAAAATGTTTTTGACAATTTTGATATGCTAAGGCAAAGAAATTATCAACCCAACAAACAGAATCTATTAATAATATAATTATCATTTGTGTCCACTGACAATAGTTGAAAGGTGGCTACAGAGTGTTCTCATTAAGGGGCATTTATACTATCCACAAAACTGACTATTTGCCTGTCTTGCCTTTCTATGTTAAATATAAAACAAATAACTGGGCTTCTTCCTAAGTGGTACATTAGAGAGAATAAAGCATCTGTGATGGCCTCCCAATACTCACAATTCATCCCATACGCCAGGAATATCATATCATGCAAGAGAAAGACATGTTATTTACAATAAAAACATCATTCACAATAGCAGTTTGTATTTCTTTTAGTGCACCTGTGGTTTTGCAGTATACACTATGCTAAGAGAAGAGGCACTATTTTTGTTTTCAGTTATGAAGGTTTTATTGAGTTTTGAAATCATGTTAATTCTGCCCCATGTACCATTAATGTGTACTTGAAGTGATATAACTGTTACTAAAGGTTGACTCTTTTGTGCCTGCATACAAGTGCAGCTCTCCTTTTAAAAGCCCCAAAAAACCTTAACTATGAGGTGTTCTTTTAAGTAAATGTGGGCAGTTGTGTGGGCCTAGCTCTACCCCAGATGATCTTCTGTACTGCTGTACTGGCCTGCCACTGTAATTGGTGGTCTCATTGGCCGACAGTGCCATAGGGGAGCCATGAAGTTATGGAGCCAGGCTGCCAGCCATAAAAACTGCTTACATTTTATACATGCCTATATATCCAACCTACAATGGGGATATTTATGCAGGTAAGATGGACAGTGCAACTGGATCCAAAAGAAGGTTTAACGGCAGCTTCAATCGGGGTGGGCAAACATCTAGAAGAACTCAAGAAGTCAGTGGAAAACCTAACCTCCTATACCCTATCTTAAGGGATTGTAAAGGCAGAAGGAAGAAGACAAAAAAAACTTCTGTGTACAGCAGCCTCCCCAGCACCTCCTAATACTTACCTTGAGCCCCATCTCTCTCCAGTGATGTCCAGGACTCTCCTCCTGATTGGCTGGGGCACAGCCGTGGCTGTCAATCAGTCAGTTAGCCAATCAGGGGAGAGAGGAGACGGGGCCAAACGGACACACAGAGCTGCAGCTCAGCTCAGGTTCCCCCATCGTAAGCTGCTGGGCTATGGGGGCACTCGTCAGGAGGGAGGGGCCAGGAGCAGCAAAGAGGCACCTGAAAAGAGGGGGATCCAGGGTTCTCTGTGCAAAACCAACTGCATAGAGGAGGTAAGTATAACATGTTTGTTAAAAAAAAAAAAAAAAAGTCATTACAATCACTTTAAAGAAGCCCAGCCTGAGCTTTTTAGGCTGGGCTTCTCCTCTGGGTCACAGGGGTGCAATTTGTTTGCACTCCTGTGACCTGTTTTCAGCGGAGAGCGGTTTGAAGTCTGCTCTCCGCTGACGTCACTGCCATCAGTCGAGGCAGCGCGTCATCCCAACTTCCTAAGTCTGGATTTGCCAGCAGCCTTGATTGATGGCAGTCTCAGCGAGCCGCTGAGACAGCCGCTACTCCACAGCTCAGCGCTCCAATAAGTGCGGAGGAGCAGAGCAGGAGCGTTACTGACTGCTCGGCGATGTTCGGTGATTCAGTTCTCAGTACAGAGATGCCGGGGGGACAGTTGCAGTATCGGTCTGATGTTGCATCCACCTAGGTAAGTATGATTAGCCAAAAAAAGGAAAACGATACTTCTCTTTTAAGGCATATAACATTATGGTAAACAGACCCATTCAATGATTCAATGCAGACTGTTACTATTTAATAAAACCTATAACAATACATCTGCTTATCTACCTGTATCTTCTATGGTAGGCTGCAGGCGTGGTATGTTTAATTTATAGTTACGTTCTGAGACTTTGGAGTAAAGGTAGAACACGTTACAGAGACAAATCTGGAGGGGAAAACTTATGGTAATAACAAGTCATCACCATCCCTCCACCACATCATCACTATTTCTGGAATTATAGTTATGATGTCACATCTTTTTCTCCCATATCCTAGCCTCCTAGTGCTGCCATAGTAATATACAGAATGAAGGTACAGAGGGCAAAGGTAGGTCCTACTTATGAGATATTCAAATGCAATAAAACCTTAATCACTGAAAGAACCAAGTGTACCGTCCACCTCATCCTTTATAACAGTGTGTCTACTTCTAAATTACAGGTGCTCTTTAAGCAAATTAGCTATGTGAAAAGTAGTATGGAGTATTGGTATTATTTTTTTGTATTTAAAACAGAACAGTAAAACTCCAGCAGCAGAATCACCTTGCAGCAATGAGATGAGAAGGTTGTAATGGAAGTGCCAATGGTTAAAGAGCAATAACCCAAAAAATAAATTTCTCACAGATAGAACTAGGAATCAATGCCCACTCACACATTGGAAAGCCTTTTGCTTTATTGCAAAATGTTAAAGCTGTACTCTGGGGAAAATGTAAAGCTACCCTTGCATTGGTGTTCAACCCCCTCCCCCTCACCTTTGTTTTGTATACCTTTAAAAAGCAGTTTTCTCCACCTTGGCCCTCATTTTCCTAACAGCTGGCACTGTCCTCTTCCCTGTGACACTCCATGTTACGGGTGGGGCCCTCTTACAATGCAGGACTGCTCGCCCTGCATTGTACATAGGAACGTCAGTGTGCAACCAATGTAGGGAGTGCCGAAGAAAAAGGCTTTAAGGGACTGGTCATACAGAGAGGAGGAAGCCTGCGGAAGTGAGTAATAAGGCAACTAAAACTGCATTTAAAAGGTACCCTGGACAAAAAGCAAGAATTTAACCCTTGCCGTGTAGGAGTAGGTAGTTTTGAATTTTTCCCAGAGATCAAAATTAGAATAAAAGGACTGTATTAGACATAAAACATTCTGTACCTTTGTGGAGGTGGAACACTCGGAGACCAGGATCTCGTCCTTCCTATACTATCTACATGGAGGGATCCTGTCCGGGAACAGTGATTGGATGACATGACTTGCTCTGGAACAGATAATGTTGAACTCTGCATGTCACGTCCATTGTGCCGGTAATCTGAGCAATAACAGAATACAATCAGAATACGTGAAACAAACAATAACATTTCAGAAACCATCACTTGTCTTGTCCGACAGATTTGTGTGAATTTAAGTGGCAGGGCCACTTTAAAGCCTTTACCAACCTTTCGAACCTTTTCAGACAGTCTTCCCCACCCTAACTGGTGAAGCCAGCAGTACTCACCTAAGTGCCACACCCAGGTTCCTTATAGCCACTGGTTCTGGGGCAGGGGACTGCTAATACAGATCTGTGATGGCGCCTTGAGACCACCAGTCCTCTACCACCCGTCCCCCCTTGTGATGCCATCAGTCCTTTTCTCTTTCATGAAAGAACCCTGCTGGTGGCTATACAATAGGAAATGTCCAGGTCACGCAGGCACTGATGTGGACACTTAAAAGGGACCACAAGCAGATTCGGGGCTTCAGCACTGAACGCTGGTTAAAGTGATTCTAAAGCCTCAAGGTTTCTTCCTTAATGCATTCTATGCATTAAGGTAAAAAACCCTTCTGTGTCACAGACTCCCCCTCACCCCCTGAGCCCCGATGCGACACAGCACTGTGCTTGAGAGCTTCCGCTCTCCTGGCTTTGTCCCTCCTCCCTGGGCAGATCAATAGCAGCGGGAGCCATTGGCTACCACTCCTTTAAAAAAAAACTCCAGTGATGAGGGAGTGGGGCCAATCCACGCTGTCTGTGTCAATGGACGCAGCAGTGGGTCTCGGGAGTGAGCCCGCACAAGTGCTCCCATGGGAATTGGCTTCCTATTGGTGGCACCAACAAGAGAGGAGGAGCCAGGAGCACCGGGATCCGGGAAGAGGAGAATCAGGGCCGCTCTGTGCAATTCTATTGCAAAGAGCAGGTAAGTACAGACCACGTTTGCTTTTAAAAAAAAAAAAATCCTTTACAACCACTTTAAGCTAAGTAAAAATGGACAATTAGATGTTTTTGTTCCAGCAATCACATAGAGGGGGGGGTGTGTGACATTTATCCCAAAGTAGGGCTTCAAAGTGGACTTGAACTCAAAAAGGGAAGGTCTGCTATGTTATAGGCAACATATGCACTACCCTTAAAGTGATTGTAAAGTCTTGTTTAAAAAAATAAATAAAAAATAACAAACATGTCATACTTACCTGCTCTGTGCAGCTGGTTTTGCACAGAGCAGCCCAGATTCTCCTCTTCTCTGGTCCCTCTTCTGTGCTTCTGGCCCCTCCCTCCTGTTGAGTTCCCCCACAGCAAGCAGCTTTCTATGGGGGCACCAGAGACAAGTCACAGCTCCCTGTGTCCATTCTGATACGGAGCCGTGATCCGCCCCCGCCCCCTTGCTCTACTGATTGTCTGAATGATTTAGATTGACAGCAGCGGGAGCCAATCATGCCACGCTGCTGTCTCAGCCAATGAGGAGGGGAGTTCCCAGCAGCTTGCAACACTTGCAACACTTTTTCCAGCGACACTCCTGCAACATCGCTGGAAAAAGATAGGCTTGGGTAAGTATTAGGGGGGCTGCTGCACACAGAATTTTTTTTTATCCTAATGCATAGAATGCATTAAGATAAAAAAAAAAAAAAAACTTCTGCCTTTACAATGCGGAGGGATAACAGTTCACTACATGGTATGAGGGTGCCTAGACACTCCGGTGCTTGCAGCCTCATAGCTGTATATCTGCAGTGAGAAAATCTAAAGCCTTGCTGCCTCTGACTGCTAGTCTCAAAGGATATGGAGTGAGATTTGGTAAATTTCACTACTGTGCTACTCACTGTAATCCTTTTTGGAGTCTCTGACACGAAGAAACAAAACCTTGCTTCTACCAAATGTTTGCCAACACACAGAGAAACTGAGCAGAACCAGTCATGGTAAGTCAGTAATGAGAAAAGATCAACTGCAGGGAGACCACAGACAATACTGGTGACTAGTCCTTTGCCCTCTGCCATTTTCCTGAGATCAGTTCCTCTCTAAAGGGAAATAATAATGGGTTTTTAAAATGTTATTGCTCCTGCATCTACCCCAGCAACATATACTCACATTTCCTCTCTCCCCCACCATTTCATTCAATTGCCGGAAAAGAGTAAAGAAAGTCCCATGTTAGCTCCAAACTGATGGACTGTACCTAGGCTATAGAGTCCTTCCTGGGCTTCAAGTGACAGTGGTTGGCCAATCACAAGTCATCATTGCTGTCACTTGAGAGTTGTAAAGTGGGATACATGTTCACCTATACCCAAAACTGATATGTCAGTTCAATCATGAGAACTGAATGGCAAGGGAGAGTAATACAAAAGGGTACATATATGCTGCTGGAGAAGATAGGGTGCTTAGTGAACCTTTACCACACAAAGGAACCATTCTTTTTAAACTTTAGAAATGCATAAACTGTTTTCTATATTTTTATATATATATATATATTATATATATATATGTATAAAAAAAAGAAAATCTTTACATAAAAGCTGGGTGCTTCCATGATAGCCTCTGGGAACTAATGAGACTAATGAGGATGTTCCTTTTCTATTTTAATACAATAGCTGTAAGAAAGAGCAATCAGAGTACAGGAGTTGCATAGGACCACCCGCTGGCTGCAAATTTTCATATGCAGATTTCATATTTTCCTGATTATAATAAATTTAGATGTGTCAAATAAGAATAAGTACTGACAATCATAAATAAAATATAATAAACACATATTGATTGCCTTCAGTAGCATGCTTTTGGAATCTTACCTGATACAACCCCAACGGCATCATCGCAGTCATAGTCAGATACTTCACTGTCACTTATTCTCTTGGATCCTGCAAAGAATTCCCATTGAAAAAGCAGCTCTTGAAATCGTATTTCCTTTATTACTAAATAAACTAAGGTTATTAATAAAGAAAAGCAATTCAAAACTAAAAACTACAGCTGAAGGAGTATACGGCAGAGAGGGAAGAGCCTGAAAAGATTAGTAGGGTAGCAGTCCACACCTGTTATTGGAAATGGGGAAAAACAAACCGAGCGGAGACACTAACTCACAGCAAATTTAAATCACACTGTATGTACAATAATGGGTAATATTTGAATAGAAATAACACATAAGGATTATTAACTGCACACACTCAAACGAGTTATTGAAATAATAAATCACTTTCATTTTAATGTTATTATCACTATATATCACTTTCAACTGGCATTGCTTGATGAGAAATGGCAGCCATACCTAAAGGCTTATTTTACAATGCAGTGCCACTGATGCTGTGCGAAATATCTTGTAATCAGAAATCATTTGTCTTACTGCTTTAAGAGTCCGTCCACCCCAAAGCCTTATTGCCCGAGTCATTTTATGGCTTCTTATAGCTTTTAGAAACTCCGGCTACTAGATATCTCCTATAGCTTCTGGCTTTCTTCCCGCCCACCTTGGAATTAGTGATGTTCTAGCCCACCTAACTGTGTTCCCACTGGTACCCACATGTAATGGCCAGCAGGTTTGTAGAACACAAATCTTACCACTGGGTTCCCCAACTTTTTAAGGCCACTAACCCAGAACAAGTGCACAAATAAGCAGTTCTGACTGTTCTGATCTGTATACTTGTTTTGGAATAATGACTAAAAAATTACTCATGAAAGGTTTACTTTAACGTAGAACTATAGACAAAAGTGTTTTCTTTTTTTAATTTTGGATAGAGTACCAGAAGGGTTATAACCCCTGTCAGATTTTGTTTCCGCTATCTGTGTCCCATTGCGGAGATTTCCTTCCTGTCCCATAGACAAACAGGAAGTGAGAGAAAATCCATGCAAATTAAGGGACTCCCTTGGGCACCCCCAGCTCACCAGAACTGGTGTCCCTATTGGAAGACTTCACCTCTAATTCATTTCCGGGGCAACCCAAAATTTGGGCTTTTTATTTACGTTCACTTATAATGATAATCAAGACGATATAGAGGGTGAATCTTCTTAACAGGGACAATAAAAACTGACGAGCATTCTAATAGCTCCCCACTCTATCCAAAACTAAAAAGAAAAGTTTCCTTAAGTTTTACTTTAACTCGTCAGCATCTAGCAAACACTGATATATGACACTTGGTTAGACAGACCTTTTAAATGTAAAGGTGAAGTGTGATAGATTTTTATGGATGACAGTATTTTTCACAAAATAACTGCTCAAGTCTGCAACAAATGATTTTGCATTTACGATTAAACATTTTATTATTAAAAGATAACTTCAACAAAGTGACAATTAATTAAGGGGTAGAGTCCACAATATTAATGAAATGTAATGCAACCTCTACAATGAATGAGGTTGTGACCAGTGTTGATCGCTGCTGTCAGAGGTCTATAGGTCTTTCTTAATGGACTTCCTGGTGACTCTTAGGCCTCGTACACACGACCGAGTTTCTCGGCAAAAAACAGCAAGAAACATGCTGTGAGATATTTTTTTGCCGAGGAAACCGGTCGTGTGTACATTTTCGACGAGGAAACTGTCGAGAAACTCGACGAGCCAAAAATAGAGCATGTTCTCTATTTCCTTGACGGGAATGGAGAAAATTGGCTTGTCAAGTTCCTCGACAGCCTAACAAGGAACTCGACGAGGAAAACGATGTGTTTCGCCCGTCGAGTTCCTCGGTCGTGTGTACGAGGCTTCAGCATCAAAGAGATTCCTGGTATATGATCACTGACTCTGACCCAAGTAACTCACCCCCTGCTGTTTCTGATGCTGTACTGCACAAGGCTGTGTCTGTTACAACATGAGTGGCTGGCCAATCTATCTTTTAGGAACATATTGTGCCTGCCACTTGCAGATGTCAGTTTTTTTTCTAAGATTCTGCTTATTTCCATGATTATTGACCTTTACATTCGATTGATCTGACATCTATTTGAACTTCACATGCTCCAATTTAGAACTTGACTCTGTCAACGGTCTCTAACTTTGGCCCAAAAATATGACCATTTGACCTGGACCCAACATGTGGCTTACTGTCTGTCTTTGCTACATCTTACTCTTCTACTACTGTGTCTGTCTAACTCCGGGGTCGGCAACCCGTCGATTGCGGGCTACCTTAGGCACAACGAGAAGAGACCATTATGCCATTATTCAGCTCTATACGAGCCCCTGTACATCTTTTAGTTCTATGTAATCTATGGTGATGTATGCACCAATGTTTTTATTGTGTATTAATAAACTTTATACTTTTTTAGCCAAAACAAATACTTTGAGTTTGCCTTTAAAGTCCCCTTTGTCTGATGACAATGGGTAGGTCACAGGTAGACCGGGAACGGGTCTACGCCGCCGACCCAGCTACTGCTAGTGCCGGTCCTTCTCTTTCCACTCCCAGCCTCCTCCGCCACGCCTTTGGTTCTTCTCTCTCCCTCTCCTCCAGCTTGCACTGGCGCTGTAAACAGCAGAGAGTGAGAGGCAGTACAGCCCAGGGCGGAGGGTGGGGGAGGAGGTGGTGGTGTGTGTGTGTGTGTGTGATGTGCAGGGGGCAGTGGACATCGCTACCACCCTTCACATCACCCCCCAACCCCTGCACTCCTGTTTTCTGCATTCTGAGCGCAACACACTCCTGATTTCTGATCCCTGCACTCTGAGCGAAATGCACTCCTGATCCCTGCACCCTGAGCGCAACACCGCTCCTGATGCCTGATTCCTGCATTCTGAGCGCAATGCACTCCTGATCTCTGATCCCTGCACTCTGAGTTTACCGCACTCCTGATCCATGCACCCTGAGCGCAACACAGTCCTGATCCCTGCAAAATGAGCACAATGCACTCCTGATCCCTGCACTCTGAGCACAACACAGTCCTGATCCCTGCAATCTGAGCACAATGCACTCCTGATCCCTGCACCCTGAGCGCAACACAGTCTTGATCCCTTCAATCTGAGCGCAATGTACTCCTGATCCCTGCACTCTGATCGCAACGCACGTCTGATCCCTGCACTCTCTACGCAACACACTCCTGATGCCTGCACTCTAAGCACAATGCACTCCTGATCCCTGCATTCTGAGCGCAACTCACTCCTGATCCCTGCACTCTGAGCGCACCACACTGCTGTTCCCTGCATTCTGAGTGCAACGCACTCCAAAACCCTGGACTCTGAGCGCAGCGCACTCCAGATCCCTGCACTCTGAGCGCAACGCACGTCTGATCCCTGCACTCTCTACGCAACACACTCCTGATGCCTGCACTCTAAGCACAATGCACTCCTGATCCCTGCATTCTGAGCGCAACTCACTCCTGATCCCTGCACTCTGAGCGCACCACACTGCTGTTCCCTGCATTCTGAGTGCAACGTACTCCTGATCCCTGGATTCTGAGCATAGTTCACTGCTGATACCTGATCCCTGCATCTTGAGCGTAACGCACTCCTGATCCCTATATTTTGAGAGTTACACACTCCTGATCCCTGCATTTTGAACGTAACGCACTCCTGATCTCTGCATTATGAGCATAACGCACTCCTGATTCCTGCATTCTGAGCGTAACACACTCCTTAACCCTGCATTCTGAGCGTAACACATTCCTAAACCCAGCATTCTGACTGTAACACACTCCTGAACCCTGCATTCTGAGCGTAACACACTGCTAAACACCCGCAGTAGATCACAAAGGCAGTGCATTTTGAACACTATGCATGAAACACACATGGAACATGCCTTTCTGGCATGGCATTCTGGTGTGAACCGGCCCTAACAACAGGACACTGTGTCCGGTGATCTTTGACTTCATTATTGTCCATCTGTCTAAGGTTGCCTACCCCTGGTCTAACTTGAATTCAGCTCTGGATAGTCCTCAATTATGCCTGACCCCCATAACAGTCCAAACTGACCTTGGTCTGTTTGGACTGTTCTCCCCTTGGCCCTATTTGTGGACTACTGTATTGTTTAGATTTGATAATCTGGCGCATTAAAAGCTGGGAGCATCTTGCGGATGCGGTACTGCATCCTAAGATCCGGCAGTGTAAGTCCCTTACACATGTCGGATCTTCTGTCTATCTCTTGGAAACTGATTCTGTGGATCAGTTCCAAAGATAGAAACAGGGATACGACGGCGTATCAGTAGATACGCCGGCGTATCCCTTTTGAGGATCTGGCCCTACATTTCCCATGAGGCATTGCAAGGCTGGCAGTTACAATTACTCCCATGAGTAAATGTAACTGCACAAGTTTCCCTCCTTACGTTGTAGAAGTTATTTATACACAAATGGTTTCTCCACTGTTTAAAGCCTTATCCCTTTCATAAGTGAGGCAAGGGACATGATCTTGCCACCAAAGACCATATGCAGCATTTTCCCTAGGAAATGAAAGAATTTCAGCTCCTTTGATACATTAATAGGACTGATAGGGAAAAGGTATCTTTATGTTAACATGTGAGTAAAGGTCTGCTTTCATTTTTTCATAAATCATAGTGACCCCATAAATTATATATTTTAGACATAAAGTATTCTAACCCGTAAACGTACCTCCTATAAATGAATATGGATGATTATACTTTTGGCTTGTTGATCTGTCTATTATAATAAATTATAATTTATAAAATAAAGTAATGTTACAGAAAAACATTTAACATAGCATTTTGGTTTGAAGCAAGCAAGGGGATCTATCGGGAGGAAGGAAGCCTGACAGTAAATAGAACATATGAAGACCAGTTAGTATAGCAATTGGTTGGCTGTGGCTATACCATACTGAACATATGTAGACATGCATCATGACTCTCTAGCATGCTGGTGTTACCTGAATTATATGAAAATGGGCCTTTATCTGGAAAACAAATATTAATATGAACGGATGTCAGGTGAAGAAAGTTATGATATAAAGTATGTAGCAGGGAGATCACATTAAACGTATCATCTATACGTGGCAGAAACACTTTTAAATTATAAAAATTTAAACTTTGATTTTGAAAAGTAAGTTTACCAGATAAGTTAATTAGATTTGCAATAATTCGTTCGAATGCCCCTGCTACATAGAATTTCAGGAAATGACAAATAAAATGACAGTATAGAAAGTTCACAATTAAAAAAACAAAGACTGAAAAACTTGATGATGCTCTGGTCATGCACTGACCTTCCTACATAGAAAATGTGCAATATGCATTTGCTTATGTGGTAAATACATAGCAAAGCCAGTGCAGCACCATCTGTTGTTTATGTCAAACAATTATGATCGTGCTGTAGACAAAGATACAGCGTGTAAATACAATTAGTACTGAGAGTCTGAGGATAATCACATACTGGAAGTTCAATGCTAAGTCCATCTAAAAACGAGACATAGGGGTAAATACCGGGGGTTATTTACAAAAGGCAAATACACTTTGCATTGCAAGTGCACTTGGAAGTGCGTTGATTTAATTCAGAGGGGGACATGCAAAGAAAATAAAAAACAGCATTTTAGCTTGCACATGATTGGATGGTAAAATCAGCAGAGCTACCCCTTAGGCCCCGTACACACCATAGAATCTATCCGCAGATAAATCCCATCGAATGGGTTTCAGCGGATAGATTCTATGGTGTGTACACTCCGGCGGATATTTATCCGCGGATATTTCCGAATTCCAGCAGATAAATATTTGTCGACATGCACAGAATATCTATCCGCTGGAATCGGATCCCACGGATGGATCCGCTCGTCTGTACAGACTCACCGGATCCATCCGTCCAAAGGGATTCCCCGCACGCATCGTAATGATTTGACGCATGCGTGGAATTCCTTATATGACAGCGTCGCGCCTGTCGCCGCGCCATAATCGCGGCGACGGCGCGACACGTCATCGCCAGAGGATTTCAGCGCGGATTTCAATGCGATGGTGTGTACACTCCATCGCATTAAAATCCGCCGAAATCCTCGAGAGGATTTATCCGCGGAAACGGTCCGCTGGACCGTATTCGCGGATAAATTCTCTCGTGTGTATGGGGCCTTAGATTTACAGCGACTGCACTTCCAAGTGCACTTGTAGTGCAAAGTGGATTTGCCTTTCGTAAAAAAAAAACATCGTCTTCATATATCATGCAGGACCCTCAAAAGAGTTTCCTCTTAATATGACTCTTGCTGCTAGATTTCATTTATTAATCTGTCCAAATTTATAGAATGTGCAAAAGCAGGAGCAAGACACCGTAGCTTTGGTTGGAGGAAGGGGAGGAACTCTGGTATGGAAGACTACCATCGAAGCATTTCAACCAACCAGAATCAGTTTTAGGCAGACTTAGCTCTCTGGTGACTTACACTGTGATCTCTGCCTGGTGGAAGCAATTTGCATGAATGACTTATACTTTTTAAGGACTGTTCCATAATGATAACATGTCTTCTATTGTTTTTCTGTCATCACCTGATGACTGTGGGCACCCACTTTTTTCCTGAGCATGTGTTACAGCTCTGTGGAGTACAGAGGAAGTTGCACAAGGAAGAGCATTCAGTAAGGCAAATGTAATTTACATGATCTGTCCGAATCTTTATGGAGCCAAAAACAATGTGCTTTGAGAGCTCTCTGCAGCCAACATAGGCCATAGACATAGCAGCAGGGTTAAAACATATAAAAAAAAAAGGAGGGCGCACCGACCTTGTGCATTACCAATGGCAACGTTTATTTATAAAACAATAAAAATGTTACTCACAAACACGAGCCGTGTTTGACGCAGCCGTGTTTGATGCCGTCTGGTTCCTCTAACTGCTAGTCGGCTAGAGCCGACTAGCAGTTCGGCTACTTTCGGAAAGCTGGTGACGCGCCTTATGCGCCGGGGGAAGTTTTTCACAAGGCGTCAATCATCTAGCCTCTGCATAGGATCGCCTACTCCCGCGGGAGTGAGAACCCGGAAGCCGGGTGGAAAATAACAATAAGACGGTATGTACAGCAAAAAAAAAAAAAACGTCATAGTTATAAATGTTGGAATTATGCTGAATGGAATGTTAAATACATGTTTTTAGGGTGAACCTCCACTTTAAGCTTGTTTGTGAGTAACATTTTTATTGTTTTATAAATAAACTTTGCCATTGGTAATGCACAAGGTCGGTGCGCCTTCCTTTTCTTTCTATGTTTCAGCCTCAAGAATACCCATTGTTCTGAGGAGGGCAGCAAGATTTTAAGCCTCGTACACACGGCCGAGGAACTCGACGTGCCAAACACATCGAGTTCCTCGGCCAGTTCAGCCCTGAAGCCGCCGAGGAGCTCGGCGGGACGAGAGCTCCCATAGAACAACGAGGAAATAGAGAACATGTTCTCTATTTCCTCGCCGAGCTCCTCGTCGGCTTCCTCGGCCGAAAGTGTACACACGACCAGTTTCCTCGGCAGAATTCAGCCAGAAACTCGGTCGGAAGCTGAATTCTGCCGAGGAAACTGGTCGTGTGTACGGGGCCTTAGACATTCCATATTCCTTTAGAAGGCTCTGGTTATACCACTTAGTGATTATACTCCCGAGCACAGGAGATTGTTTTTATAGCAGCAGGGTTGCCAGAGTTGGAAAGAGTAGCCCACACTTTATGTTACAGTCAGTATAATGCCTCGTATACACGACCGTTTTCCTCTGCAAAAACCATCAAGAAAACTTCTGGCAGAGCTTTTTTGCCGAGAAAAGCGGTGTGTGTATGTTTTTTCGTCAAGAAAATTGTTGTGGGTCTCGATGAGAAAAAAAGAGAACATGCTCTCTTTTTTTTCGTCGGGAGTCTCAATTTTCTGGTTGCGGTTCTCGTCGGGCTGGTTTACGACGAGAAACACGTTCGTGTGTATGCTTAAAAACCCGCACATGCTCAGAATAAAGTATGAGACGGGAGCACACCTTCGGTAAAAGAAGCGTTTGTAATGGAGATAGCACATTCGTCACGCTGTAACAGACTGAAAAGCGCGAATCGTCTCTCACCAAACTTTTACTTAACACGCGGTAACATTAGATTAGTAAAAGCAGTCCCAAGGGTGGCGCCAGTGGAATCAAACTTTCCCTTTATAGTGCCGTCGTACGTCACCGCGTTTGAGATGACGAGATTTTGTCTTGACAGTGTGTATGCAAGGAAAGATTGACAAGAATCTTGTCAAGCTTGACAAGAATCTCGTCGAGGAAAACAATGTTTCTTTTACGGTGAGATTCTCGGTCGTGTGTACGAGGCATAAAACATGACCATGGAAAAAGATTCTAGACAACCCCCCTTGCTTGCCAGTGTTATCGGGATGGCTCCTTATTGTTGCTTTCTCTGCAACGCCTCTGGGTTTTTGCTGGTGGAGTTGTACACCTCAGACCAAAGGTTTGCACTACCCTTCAAGTCATTATTTCTAGGTGTATCGATGCAAAGTGGGCAAACCATCTATTTTATCCCTCCCTCCTCACAACCTTGTGATGTACTAAATAATCTTGCTATTATGATACTAAGTTTAGGAGGGGTAAAGCACAAGACACCTGGAGGAAAGAAGGTATAAATCTGGACCTGGGTGCATGGGAAATAGGTCAAGGACTTCAATATAAAATATCTATTTTGCAGAGCTCAATTGACAGGTGAGCCATACTCTTATGTGCAAATTAATCTTCCTTTGTGCTCTTTCTGCCAGGGCAGTAAACTTATGACCTGTGCTAAGCAAACATGGCCATATACTGGTTCCAGAGCACTGATATCATTGGTCGTGGAGCTGAATGTACCAGTGTCACTCATGCAGAGGACCTTCTCTGAAGCATAATACCTGTTGGGATTTTTATTCTGGCCTCCTAGACAGAGGGAGCTTGACACCAGATGGTGTTTACTCCCATCGTTATTATTATTATTATTTTTTTTATGACAGATTCTTTCAGGTAAAAAGTGCCATTACTCTTCAGCCAGGCAGATAACATAGTGTGAGGAACCTATGGATGAAAGTCAGTAAGTGTGCAAATATATGAGGGTTATTTAATAAAGTCATTTTCAATCTGGCCCAAAGAATCTGGTTTCTGTTAGACCCCTTTCACACTGAGTCGCATTGCAGGTGCTATAACGCTAAAAGTAGCGCCTGTAAAGCGCCCTGAAAGAGCCGCTGTTGTCTTTCCAGTGTGAAAGCCCTGAGGGCTCTCACACTGGAGCGGTGCGCTAGCAGGATGGTAAAAAAAGTCCTGCTAGCAGCTTCTTGGAGTAGTATTTATACCACTCCTGCCCATTGAAATGAATGGGCACTGCGGCTATACCGCCGGCAAAGCGCTGCTAGCGCAGGGATAAAATCGGCCTTTCTCGGCCGCTAGCGGGGGTAAAAGCCGACGCACCCACCGTCCCAGTGTGAAAGGGGCCTTAAGGACACAGATCAATCAGTTCCAGGGGAACAGACGTTGATTGGGATTTTGAAACAGACACAGATTAAAAACGACTTCTTTAGTAAATCACCCCTATAATGTGTAGACACGTGATCCATGTAATACAGAGCACTTGTATTTCACAGTATACAACAGCAAAGCACCGAATGCCAGAATCAAACAGTGCTAAAAACTTAAATAATGTAATTAATGCTGGAAAATAAAACACTTTAAAAAAAAGGATGAAGGAATTATAAAAACCCAACTTCTACACTGTATGGTATTGAGTTAGTGTATGACTGAAATGGACTGTGTTGCAGCATAGAAAATCTTTGGGCCCATTTACACTTGTCTGTTTCTAGAAGAAATATATGTTTTCCACTGAAATCAATAGAAATGTATCAAAACGCACTTTGCCATGCGTTACCACACATCGCAATGAACTTTACATTGCATATCAATGAGCGTCATAACATGCCACATATGGACAAAAATGGGCAAGTATGAATGGGCCCTGGGATCAGGTAGGTTCACCTTACCATCCAGCACCTACATGCCTGGGTGACAGCCATCGCTCTCTCCACACTCAGCTAAGCCCTTTAGCTGACATGAGCAGGTGATGTCTGTTCATTTTATTAACCCACCAATTTTTACTGCAGTGCTACGTGGGAATGATGGCTCCATTCATCAAAAAGATGAGAAGACTGTCAAAACATACATTGACACACATGTAAGCACTGGAAAATCAGATGTGTCTATCTGACTCTCTCAGATGCCCACAGGAACAGGCCCTAACTCACCACATACATACAGTGGGGATCGAAAGTTTGGGCACCCCAGGTAAAAAATTGTATTAATGTGCATAACGAAGCCAAGGAAAGATGGAAAAATCTCCAAAAGGCATCAAATTACAGATTAGACATTGTTATAATATGTAAAAAAAAAGTTAGATTTTATTTCCATCATTTAATTGAACAAACTGAAGTTAGCTGATTGGTTAGTATGCATAAATGTACCAGATTCTGTGTGCACCCGTTTTAGTAAATCTCCCCCAATATACAGATGATTTCTACTGCATTGCATACTACAAATCCTTTAATCCTAGTTAGTTTAAATAAAAACTAAAGCAAACATGGGAATTTAAATATTGATCTGTTTTTATATTACACAGTAATAGGCTGGTTTCACAACCTATATACATGCATTGGACACATGCTGTGCATATTTTTTGGGGGTACTTCCATTTATTTCTAATGGGCACCCAATACGTCAACGTAATAAATTGCACACCTGACCATTTAATGTACCACAATGCAAAAATGGGAAAACTCATGTCATGCACTGTGATGTTTTGGGAAGAAAGATTCAGTGGTGCTTTTTGATGTGTGGATGCTGATTGAGGACCCAATAAAATTTAAAATTTAAGTTTACTGGCATCTGAGCAAACAGATTGTGTCTGTCTAAGAATATAAACTCCTTTGACAAGAGAGTGATGTGACTGGGTCAGTTTACTTTATACAGTCCATCCTGCACAATGGGCCATTGATATAATATACAGAAAATAGTAATATACAGGAACCACTGTAAACCACACAAAAAAGGAAGTAGTGTCACACCTATTAATTCCCTTTACTGTATATAGCAGCCATCACTAAATGGCAAACCCTGGGCCAGGTGTGGACCGAGTCACTGCCCCATCCAGGCCGCCGCGATTTGCCATTTAGGAGCCGGTTCTTCACTTCAGCCGCCGCTGTCATTGCAGCAGAGTGGAGATCAAAAGGCAGCCACAGGTCAAGCTGGGCAGAGAACAGGAGACAAAGCAGCTTTGGATGGATGGCGGAAGCTGCCAGAGTTACATTTTCAAGTGTCCCAGCAGGTGATTGATTGTTAGGATGAAGTTAACTTTGGCAGCTCCTGCTCCCACCCTCCAACCAAAAGCCGCTGTGTCTTCCACTGTCTAGAGCTGTCCTGCCTCCAGCTCTCCGCTCTGTGTACCCAAATGAAATAGGAGAGTGAAGGGGCAGAGCTAAGGGGCCTACAATGTGAATGGGAGGACACAATTAGTGGGGGTCTGTAATGTGAATGGGGGCAGAGCTATGGGGGGGCAAAGTTGAGTGGGGCTGCACTGTGAATGGGGGGACAGAGCTGTGTGGGTCTGTAATGTGAATGCAAGGGGGGGGGCAGATTTATGGGGAGCAAAGCTGAGGGAGGCTGCACTGTGAATGGGAGGAGCAGAGCTGAGTAAGGCTGCAATGTGAAAGAGTGGACCAAAGCTGAGGGAGGCTGCAATGTGAATGGAGGGGGGGGGGGGGGGGCTGAGGAGGGTTGCACTGTGAATGGGGGGAACTGAGCTTAGGGGGGCTGAAATGTGAATAGGGGGCAGAGCTCTGGGGGCTGCAGCATGAACGAGGGGAGCAGAGTTAAGGAGTGGCTGCAACGTGAATGTGGGACAGAGTTCAGGGGGCTACAATGTGATTGGGGGGGGGCAGAGCTAAGGGGGCTGCAATGTAAATAGGGGACAGGGCTTAGGGGGGCTTTAATAAGAATGGGGCAGAACTAAGGGGGTCTGAAATGTGAATGGAGGGAGTAGAGCTGAGGGTTGGGGTTAGAATGGAGGTAGAGCACATTACTTTGGGGGATGTGAAGGTGGGGGCAGTGGACCCTACTGGGGAGGGGGGGTCAGTGTGAAGGGGGGTAGAGGACACCACTTTCAAGGGAAAACTGTGATGTAAAGAGGGACTGAGGAAACTGATGTGAAAATGAGATTGTTATTTAAGAGGAGGGGGCTGTGATGTGAATGATCTGATTCATCACACAAACAGTTGGACCACGGCTAAATAACATTTTTACGTATCGGGCCTTCCTGAATTTTAATTCAATACCCCTGGTATATGGGATGCCTTTTAGAAAGTCACATGACTAGAAAACACCTACTAGAAAAAAATGTTACAATAACCAGGACATATACAGAATGTTCTATTTCCTTCACTCCTAATTCAATTATGTGAAAATCTAACAAAGAAAAACATGGCCAATCTGATGGTGAAAGATGAATTATAGAAGTAGGTTTATTTAACAAAGCAGCGATTTTTTTTTTACGAAAAGTGAAATTTCTCATAGCAACAACATTTCAGTTTACCATGGTCAGATCACCTAAAGGTTCACTCTGAAGCCCCGTACACACGGCCGAGGAACTCGACGTGCCAAACACATCGAGTTCCTCGGCCAGTTCAGCACTGAAGCCGCCGAGGAGCTCGGCGGGGAGAGAGCTCCCATAGAACAACGAGGAAATAGAGAACATGTTCTCTATTTCCTCGCCGAGCTCCTCGTCGGCTTCCTCGGCCGAAAGTGTACACACGGCCGGGTTTCTCGGCAGAATTCAGCCAGAAACTCGGTCGGAAGCTGAATTCTGCCGAGGAAACTGGTCGTGTGTACGGGGCCTGATAGGGTTACTGGATTTAGCAAATCAATATCTGCTCTAGTGAAGAACCTTTTATATGCTTACCACATTACATGACTGTGACCTCATAAATACCAGTAAAGGATAAGAAATAACCACAGTAACCGGGGACCTGTTTTACATCCAACAAGCACTAGAAATCCAATAACTGGAATCTGGTTACCAGGAACACTTCTAGTTTCCCCTACATTCAATGAGTTGGGTTCTGATCTGCATACAATATTGTAATTTAAAGACTTACTTTGCAATCTTCTGGTCGGGCTTTCCCCATGCATCTGCCTCCGCTGCATAAAGGGAGATGGGTGGGGTAGTGGTAATGAAGACACATCATGCGTCTGTAGCTTGTACCAATGTGGCTCATCATCTAAAAGTGCAGTTTCTAATTCTATTAGAATCTGTGGGAAAGAAAAACACAGTTAATACACACATAGGCATGCCAGATCAGCCAGCAGTTCCCCTCTGTGGTTGTCTAGATTTAAGTCCAAACTTGAATGTGCTGGAACAGCTAGGTTGGACCTTTGGGGTTGATTTACTAAATTAAATAGACTGTGCACTTTGCAATGTGCAGTTTCCCTCTGCTTCAGAGCTTAGTAAATTAGGTAAGGCTTCACTTTGCAAAGAGTACCCAATCACGTGGGGAAAAAAAAAAACAGCATTTTTGCTTGCACATGATTGGATGATGGAATTAAGCAGAGTATGTGCTCATTTACTAAGCTCTGGAGCAACTGTACTTTGCAAAGTGCACAGTATTTTTCCCTTTAGTAAATCAAGCCCGCTGTGTCTTTAAAGATTGTTTAGGAGAGAAAACATACATGTACATCGCAGCTAAAAGTGAAATCATCATTTTAAACAAGCTAAACATTACTGTTCTACTTTAATGCGTGTCTTCTTAGACCAACTGACCATTTCCTAGAAGGCTTTCCTTCCCAGAGGCAGGTTGGAAAGGATTTCATTAAACATTGCTTCATAGCTGCACTGCGCTTTTGGACTGGCATCGTAAACACCATCAACAATCCCAAGGACCCAACTCACCGCCGTCCCATAACAGGCCTAAATGTTCTCTCCAAGATAATGGAGAAAGTAGTGGTACAACAGCTGCAACAGCATCTAGATACCCACAATCTACTGGATCCATTACAATCAGGCTTCCGTCCCGGACACGGGACAGAAACGGCCTTACTCAAAATATGGGACGATGCCCTCGAGGCCGCAGACGAAGGAGAATCTTGTCTCCTGGTTCTGCTGGACCTAAGCGCAGCCTTTGACACGGTAGACCACAAACTGTTACTGATGCGACTAGCCAAGGTAGCAGGAGTCGCAGAAGGTGATTTACCATGGTTTTCTTCCTTTCTTGAAAACCGATCACAAACAGTTAAACTGGGTTCTTTCACGTCGGAAAAGCGCACGGTGTCATGTGGAGTCCCCCAAGGATCCCCCCTGTCACCGGTGCTTTTCAACATCTATCTTCGCCCTCTCTTTGATATTATCAGTAGCCAAGAACTACTCTATCACTCTTATGCAGACGATACGCAACTGTATTTTCGCATCTGCAACAAAAAGGATCATCATCCCAGTTTAGAGAAATGTCTCTCTTTGATAGAAAACTGGATGACAAAGAGTTATCTTAAACTCAACAGTTCAAAAACAGAACTCCTTATGTTTCACGCCAGCCGAAAGAGTCAACTGGCAACAACCTGGACACCCCCGCCCATTCTGGGCCAAATCATCACCCCCTAGCTCCAAAGTCAAAAGTCTCGGGGTCATCTTCGACACCTTCATGACAATGGACGCACAAATAGGGTCAGTAGTCAGCGGAGCGCACCATTTGTTGCGCCTACTACGCAGACTTATTCCATTTATTCCCAAAGAAGACGTAGCAGTCGTGGTGGGAACAATCGTGAATTCCAGACTGGACTATGCTAACGCCCTTTACCTCGGACTCCCAAAGTACCAAATCTCCCGTCTGCAAGTCGTTCAGAATACGGCCGCCAGACTGGTGACTGGGAAAAAAAAATGGGAATCAATCTCACCTTCGCTGAGAACCCTTCACTGGTTGCCAGTAAAAGACAGAATTGCATTCAAAGCACTCTGCCTGACACATAAGTGTATCCATGGGAAGGCTCCGCAATATCTTTGCGACAAGATAGAACCTCACAATTCGAATCGCGTTCTGCGATCCACCGACCAAAATCTGGTCAGGGTACCAAAAACCAAATACAAGTCCAAAGGAGAAAGAAGGTTTGCTTTTCAAGGTCCGAGACTATGGAACGCTTTGCCAACCAGCATTCGGTTGGAGGAAAACCACCTGACTTTCAGAAAACTCTGCTCTTCTGATGTCATGAGACACGAACAACTAGCGCCCAGAAGCGATTCAGTTCGCATGCGCCGCGCTTTATAAGTTTTTCATTCATTCATTCATTCATTCAACAATGCTTTTCAAGTATCAGTCTCTCTTGAACCTAAACCGTGCTTATTGGGTATACTGGATGAGGTTATAACGGACCTATATGTCAGAGAGGCGGTGTCCGGAGCACTGTTCCAAGCTTGAAATCTGATCTTGCAACATTGGATCTCTCAAGCCTCTCCAACTTTAGAGATGTGGTTAGCCAATATGGGTTTAACTTTGAAATATGAGCGCTTGATATATCAGCATAGAGGCAGCCCGACCTGGTTCAATAAGATCTGTGGAAGCTGGCTAGTTACCCCTTGCTTGGCTCCATTAGACCTAATTCTTGATAGGCTATTGACTTAACATGGGAACTCAACAGCTCAGTGTGTCCTCACCCTTGGAGTGAGTTTAACCGCCCTGGCAGGATTCCCGAGTCTGGCACGGGGTGGAATTTCAGTACTACTAGCGGTAACCCCACGCCAGACTCGGGATTGCATCGCAGTATCCAGGCAGGGAGTTACTTACCTTCTCCCCTGGATCCTGCGATGTCTTCACACAGTCCCCCGAGTGCCGCCGAGCTTGTTCTCTTTTTTTCTCGTCGAGTTCCTCGACAGTTTCCTCGATGAAAAACATACACACAACCGTTTTCCTCGTCAAAAAAGCTCTGCCACCAAGTTTCTTGATGGATTCTGTTGAGGAAAACAATCATGTGTACCAGGCCTGACAGTCATTAGCTCTCTGCAGCCTGAAGAGCTGAGCGATCAGCGGTGTTTGATCGCTCACTTTTATGGTTTTAGAGCCAGCTGGGATACATGCAGCATCAGACTGATGCTGCATCCACCTAGGTGAGTATAGATAATTTTTTTATTTACCTAAACCAATACCTCTCTTTTAAACTTTTCCCTCTTAGGGAAAGCAGAATCAGGAATTGCAGCTGTTCCTGCACCTGCAACCACCCGCAGCCACATCACACTGCTCTGTAGAGATGCGCAGGGCTGCCATTCATTATTAAGCACGTTTGTGGGTGCGGGAACCACAGGGAAATCCCGGGGTGCAGCCATATTTTTTAAAAGGTGCAAGCACTTTTTTTTTGTGGGAAACACAAGCATGCCAGTCCATTTAAATAAATAGGCAGCCATGCCCATGCAAATGTGGGCTGTAAAATACAGCCTTATGCTCCTACATTAATGAGAAGGGTTTTGAGGGAATGTGAAGCCATCTATTCTCTTAGAACAGGATAGGTAACACAGGGGTTGATTTACAAAAACTGGAGAGTGCAAAATCTGGTGCAGCTCTGCATAGAAACCAATCAGTTTCCAGCTGAAGTTAGAAGCTGATTGGTTACCATGCATAGCTGAACCAGATTTTGCACTCGCCGATTTTAGTAAATCAAAGCCATAGCCCATTTTAGCAATACAGATCACAAATAAGGAGGCAAGCTTCAAACAGCATTTGGTTTTTACATTTAATCAAATGAGCAATAAAACACTAAACAGTGCTTATCTGTGGATACATGGAAAAAGGATGATCTCTGAGTGACAACATTAAGGGGTTTATTTACTAAAGGCAGACTCTTCACTCTGCAAGTGCAGTTGCTCCAGAGCTTAGTAAATGAGGTAAAGCTTAATTTTGCAAAGAATACCCAATCACGTGCAAGGAAAAGAAAAGAAACAGAATTTTGGCTTGCATGTGATTGGATGATGGAAGTCAGCAGACCTTCTGCTCATTTACTAAGCTCTAAAGCAACTGCAATTGCAGAGTGCAACTGCTCTTTGCAAAGTGCACAGTCTATTTGCCTTTAGTTAATCAACCCCTAAATATTTGTTACAATTGTACTTCCCAGTAACATTTTGATTTTAAATCATGTAGAAGAGTGATTCTATTATTTTTCTTTGTAATAAAATTAAAAGTGGGCATAACAAGACATTTTTCTTGTTATGTTGGAATCTTTGAGATATAAGAAAACAGCATGTCAACTTGCCAACAACCTGTTGAATCAGTTGTCCGTGAAGTTGGCCTTTAAGCCATTTAACTGTCTGGTATGTATGATTCATGATAATCTGGCACTTTTATCTCTGCTTCATTTGGCACTGGCAGTAGGCCTTGTCATGTAGGTCATAAAGGCCCACGTCAGGTACGTCACTCTATGCGCCCGTATAGTAAGACTGCAGTGACTGAGTCTTGCACAGCTGACTTTTGCTCTGCTGTCTGTCAAACGTCAATAAACTGTCTACCATGATGGAAATCTGTAATTCAAATGTTATTTCATTTATTGTTTGAATGGCAACTAAAAACCCAGCAACTGGGGCTTGAAAATGACACCAGAGTTTATAGTCCTAAAAAAAGAAATAAAAGAGTCATTCGTAGCATAGTCTGCATTCAGATTTTATTCAGCTAGTGAGCAAAAGTGGTGCAAATGTGGGGCCATGGTGCAGTTTCATATACTGACGCATGCAGTTAGCATTGTCAAATGTCCAGGCACAAATATACATACATGTGATTCTTCAAAACCACAGACATACTTGAAATACTCAAGACAAATTAGTTACCCAGACTTGTACTATAAGGAAAAAAAGGTACAA
This sequence comes from Rana temporaria, assembly GCF_905171775.1. Lineage (NCBI taxonomy): Eukaryota > Metazoa > Chordata > Amphibia > Anura > Ranidae > Rana > Rana temporaria. The sequence continues at coordinate 371,010,163 of NC_053493.1, read as the reverse complement.
CAAAAAAATATATATATATTTTTTCATTTTAAGTGCATACAGGCTAAGCAATGTGTATAGCCCTGTACACACGACCGGGATTCCCGAGAACCTGCTCGGTAACTTTCCCCGTGTACACGCGAGAGGTTTTCCGGTCGGGTAAGCCTGCGGGGAGAGCTTTGGCTGGGAATCCCGGCCGTGTGTAGGCTCTTTCGCAGTGTTTCCCCATAGGAAACCTGCCGGGTTTAAAACCGCCGCGGGAAAATAGAGCGCAGGTTCACCATTTTCCCACCGGTTTTGCCGTCAGTGTTCCTGTCAGGAAAATTGCGAGGAAGTATACACACGGCCGGTAGCAGAGGTCCCCAGACCAGCAGAGAGACAGCTCCAGACCAGCGAAGAGACAGCCCCAGACCAGCATAGAGACAGCCTCAGACCAGCATAGAGACAGCCTCAGACCAGCATAGAGACATTTCCAGTCCAGCAAAGAAACAGCCTAAGACCAGCAAAGAGACAGATTCAGACAGTCCCAATCCACCCCCCTTTTCTGCCACTACAGAGCGTTTAGAAGATGATGGGTATCCATCTAAAGTTATCCTATAGGAGCTTTAGTCTTCTTCTGGGTGTGAGCCAGAGCAAGGTGAAGGATCTGTATGAGGAAGAGGCCCTGGCAGGCTGCTCAAGCATATTCAGGCAATCCCTGTTTCTGTCTCACACAAAGCCCAACTGAAGTTACATAAAAATAAAAAATGTAGTCAGTTATACTACTCTATGCTACTAACTGTCTCTATTTTCATTGTCTTGCCTGGACTTTGCAGTTCAAGCAGTTTTGATGTGTATCTAAATATGACCGTCCAGTCAGAGAGGCACCAGAGTTTGAACACACTGGCCAGTGTCCTCCACAGCCTAAAGCCTAGTACACACAGGCCAAATGTCGGACATCATCGCCCAGGTTCATTAAATACCATCCGACATTTCATCAGAGCTGCCTCTCACAGCTAATCAAGGAAACTCCCCACTGGAGTTCCAACATACAATCAATCACAGGCAGGGTACTGATAGGAGATTAAGCTGCGGGGACATTTGCGCGGGTGGTTGGTGATGGGATATTCATCCTGAGAGACATCCCCATATAGCAAAGAGACATCCGCACCCGGCAAAGAGACATCCCCACACAGCAAAGTGACAGCCCAATCCAGCAGACAGCCCCCATCCAGCAAAGAGACAGCCCCCATCCAGCAAGGAGACAGACCCCATCCAGCAAGGAGACAGCCCCAGTCCAGCAAAGAGACAGCCCCAGACCAGGAGAGAGACAGCCCCCATCCAGCAAAGAGACAGCCCCCACCCGGCAAAGAGACAGCCCCCACCCGGCAAAGAGACAGCCCCCACCCGGCAAAGAGACAGCCCCCGTCCAGCAAAGAGACAGCCCCAGTCCAGCAAAGAGGCAGCCCCAGTCCAGCAGACAGCCCAGCCCCAGTCCAGCAAAGAGACGTCCCCAGACCAGCAGAGAGACAGCTCCAGACCAGCGAAGAGACAGCCCCAGACCAGCATAGAAACAGCCTCAGACCAGCATAGAGACAGCCTCAGACCAGCAAAGAGACATTTCCAGTCCAGCAAAGAAACAGCCTCAGACCAGCAAAGAAACAGCCTCAGACCAGCAAAGAGACAGACTCAGACAGTCCCAATCCACCCCCCTTTCCTGCCACTACAGAGCGTGACTTTGGCTGTAACACACACTGGATCAGTTGAGCTCAGTGCACTCACCTCCCTATGCAGCTGTCACAGTGTGCCGGCCGGTGTTAGGAGAGAGGCCGCCGTTGTCCCTCGAACGCAGGTATATCTCCAGTGGCCAGCCTGGGAGGTATCTGTCCCCTGCAGGTACTTCTCTCCCGCCTTCTTCTGCACATCCTAGTTTGCTGGTGCCGACCCTGCTTTCGGCACGATCGCATAGCAGGAGTTGAGCGGTGGCCACGGTTTGTGTTAGCCCGGACCGCGGTCACCGCTTATCTCCTGCTGTGCGGCCTGGTCAGCAACAGGCAGCTCTTCTTAGGATATACAGCCCTCTGGCCAGTCTAGGCTTCCTGGTGATTAGAGATTCCCTGACTTTGGAAGGATTGTCCCTTACTTCTTGTTTTGGCAATAGGACTGAAAGTGAAGGAAAATCTCCCCAATGGGACACAGAAGGCAAAAAAAAAACCGGACAGGGTTTATAATCATCCCTTACTCTATCCAGAATTAAAAAAAAAAAGGTTTGTATTTAGTTCTACTTTAAGGATATACAGTGCCATTGCATATTTTTGTGATTCTAAACCTACACACACAGTACCGTAGGACCAATTCCTATTTGTACAAACCTAATTAAATCTTATCTTAAAGTGTTAGTAAACCCAGGACCCTGCATTCACTATATCTGGTCTCTCACAGTACACAGAACATGCAAATAGAATTATTTCAGTAAATATAAACTGCTAAATACCTTTTCTCATCAGCAGTATATAGCAGTCTTGTGACTTCTATCAGTGTCTGGCCAAGCACTGGTTAAGGCTTGTAGGAGGAGTTTTCATCTCCTCTGACTGTCCTATGAGGCTGCATAACCCCTGATCCTCTGTCTGGACAGTGAATATTTGCCCTGTGCTGATCACATGCACCCTCCCAAAAAAAAAAACTTTCTAGCAATACACACCAAACTGAGCATGGGCAGAGTGCCTCCTAGGAATCTATGCTATCAGCAGATGGATTGGGGACTGTAGAAGAAGGGGAGAATCAGAGAAGTCAGGCTCAAACAGCCTTTTTACACAATCTTAGGCTCCACAGTGAGTACAATAAGCATGCTTTATTGCATATACAGACTGATGTTACTGTTGTGGGCTGAGTAACGCGTTAACCACTTAAGGACCGCACAATCGCGTACCTGTACGTCCTCTTAAAGTGCCCAGCTGTGGGTTGCGCGCACGAAACTCCGTGACCGCGGCCACGGGTCCCGATCGGTCACAGGAGCTGAAGAACTGGGAGAGGTGTGTGTAAACACACCTTCCCCGTTCTTCACAGTGGCAGTGTCACTGATTGTCTGTTCCCTGATATAGGGAAAGACGATCAGTGACGTCACAAGTCCAGCCCCGCCCCCTGCAATTAGAAACACACTTAACACCTACAGCGCCCCCTAGTGGTTAACTCCTAAACTGCAATTGTCATTTTCACAGTAATCTGTGCATTTTTATAGCCCTTTTTGCTGTGAAAATGACAATGGTCCCAAAAATGTGTCAAAATTGTCCGATGTGTCCGCCATAATGTCGCAGTCACTAAACAAATCGCTGATCGCCACCATTAGTAGTAAAAAAAAAATATTAATAAAAATGCCATAAAACTATCCCCTATTTTGTAAACGCTATAAATTTTGCGCAAACCAAACGTTAAACGCTTATTGCGATTTTTTTTTTTTACCAAAAATAGGTAGAAGAATGCGTATGGGCCTAAACTGAGGGAATTTTTTTTTATAACTTTTTTGGGGATATTTATTATAGCAAAAAGTAAAAAATATTGAATTTTTTAAAAATGTCGCTCTATTTTTGTTTATAGCGCAAAAAAATTAAAACCGCAGAGGTGATCAAATACCACCAAAAGAAAGCTCTATTTGTGGGAAAAAAAGGACGCCAATTTTATTTGGAAGCCACGTCGCACGACCACGCAATTGTCAGTTAAAGCGACGCAGTGCCGAATCGCAAAAAGGGGCTTGGTCCTTTACCTGCATATTGGTCCGGGTCTTAAGTGGTTAATGTTGCATCTTTTTCCTCCACTTGTTTGAAATGTAACATCAAAAGGAAAAAGTTCTCAACTGAAAGGAGACCCAATGAAATTAGCACTCTGCAACTGTAACATGAAAATTGCACAGATGCCGGATCCTTGCACGTGGAAGGAAGGCTTTGTTGAATGTATTTTGGGTGTAAATATCTGGTTACGCCAATTAAATAAATGTAGCTTGGGGAAACAAATTAGTGGAAAATTATTTGTTTTCAAATTGTTCTGTCATTCTTCCTAATTAACCCCTTCCCGACCGCCGCATGTACATATACGTCGGCAGAATGGCACGTACAGGCACATTGGCGTACCTGTACGTCCCTGCCTAGACGTGGGTCGGGGGTCCGATCGGGACCCCCTCCGCGACTTGCGGCGGTCGGGTCCCCTCGGGGAGCGATCCGGGACGACGGCGCGGCTATTTGTTTATAGCCGCTCCGTCGCGATCGCTCCCCAGGGCTGAAGAACGGGGAGAGCCGTGTGTAAACACGGCTTCCCCGTGCTTCACTATGGCGCTGCATCGATCGAGTGATCCCTTATATAGGGAGACTCGATCGATGACGTCATTCCTACAGCCACACCCCCCTACAGTTGTAAACACACACACAGTGTACACCAAATCCTACAGCGCCACCTGTGGTTAACTCCCAAACTGCAACTGTCATTTTCACAATAAAGAATGCAATTTAAATGCATTTTTTGCTGTGAAAATGACAAAAATCCCAAAAATTTGTCAAAATTGTCCGAAGTGTCCGCCATAATGTCGCAGTCACGAAAAAAATCGCTGATCGCCGCCATTAGTAGTAAAAAAAAAAAATAATAATAAAAATGCAATAAAACTATCCCCTATTTTGTAAACGCTATAAATTTTGCGCAAACCAATCGATAAACACTTATTGCGATTTTTTTTACCAGAAAAAACTAAACTGAGGAAAAAAAAAATTTTTATATATGTTTTTGGGGGATATTTATTATAGCAAAAAGTAAAAAATATTGCATTTTTTTCAAAATTGTCGCTCTATTTTTGTTTATAGCGCAAAAAATAAAAACCGCCGAGGTGATCAAATACCACCAAAAGAAAGCTCTATTTGTGGGGGAAAAAGGACGCCAATTTTGTTTGGGAGCCACGTCGCACGACCGCGCAATTGTCTGTTAAAGCGACACAGTCCCAAACTGTAAAAACACCTTGGGTCTTTAGGCAGCAATATGGTCCGGGGCTTAAGTGGTTAAAAGAAAAAAATCTATGTATTTACATCTGCTACCAAGCTGAAGCCCTATCTAGCCAATCACAAATACTGTATCTAATATCCGATATGTAATAGAAAAAAATATTTGTGAAAAAGAAATCTCTGAAATACAAAAAAGTTTTGGTCCTTTGGCAATAAAAAGTTCACAGTACAGCTCAGAAGTGTGGTGTGTCAGGAATCAAGCTACTGTATATCTTGAAAAAAAAAATCATGGCTTGATAAATACTGATTATCACTGAGAAATGTAATAAATGACATAAATGCTTTCATATCTAATTGACGACTTGCTCCAAAATAGCATTTGCTTCACTAGCAGGCCTAAAAAGATTAAAGAATAATTTACATAACAAAGCAAGGCCAAATAAAGTATCAGGAAGAAAGACGACATGTACTTCCATGGCAACCAATTCGATTTTGGCTATTATCTCTCCAGAAAGAAATGGCAGCTAGCATTTGATTGCATGTCACTGACAGCGCCACTTACTTTATAACAATACCTTTTTTATGCCCTGTGCACTCCTTCAGCCCCGGTTCACACTTAAGAGCTGCAAATTTGTTGCAAATTTGCATTGCGATTTTTGCTTGCCATGTGCGATTTCAATGCAAATTTAGTGTGAATTTGTGAGAGGAGTGCTCACATCTGAGATTTCATCTACTAAAAAAACGAGCCAATCAGTCCATGGAGCAATTCCTGTGTTGCTATATTTCTGACCATCACAACAGCTGGTCAGACCTCCTAACTTGGGCGGAGTTTGCTCACAATAGCGCTCTGAATTCTGCTTCCCGTTTGTCACCGTTTATGGCTAACTATGGTTTCCAACCTTCCATGTTGCCTGACTTGTTTGTTCCTCAGAGTATTCCTGCGTTAGAGTAACATCTCCGTTCCACTTGGGTGCAAGTCCAGGAGGCTTTGCGACGGGCTAACGAGAGGTACAGACTCCATGCTGACCGCAGACGCCTGCCTGCACCTTCCTACCAGGTCGGGGACAGGGTCTGGCTGTCATCTCGCAACCTCCGACTTCATGTTCCTTCTTTGAAGTTCCTCGGTTTATTGGGCCTTTCCGTATCCTTCACAGGATAAACCCAGTGGCTTACACGTTGGACCTTCCTTCCAGTATGCGTGTAATAATAATGAGTTGTATGTCTTCTTATTGAAATCTTTGGTCTGCAACCGTTTTACCACCTTGGTGCCACGTCCTCACCCTATACAGGTTGAGAACCATGAGGAGTATGAAGTACAGTCCATTGTTGACTCCCGTAGGTTCCATGGGCGCATACAGTACCTGGTGAATTGGAAGGGGTATGGTCCGGAGGAACGCTCCTAGGTCCCATCCTCGGACATACATGCCCCTGTCCTCCTCCGTGATTTCCATAAACGTTTTCCCCTCAAGCCCGGTGGTCCTCTGAGGGGGAGGGGATCATTAAGGAGGGGGTACTGTCAGGGCTGGGCTCAGCCCTTCCTTCTCTGTGCTGACAGCTCAGCTGTCAGCTAATTGCCAGCTCCCATCTCTCCACAGTGATCCACCTGTTGATGATGCTGCTTGTCAGCTCTGCCTACTTAAAGCCTTCCAGTTCATTTGCTCTTTGCCTTCGTCTGTGTTAACATCACAAGAGACATTCTCCTGCACTCCTGTTGAAGACCTGCCTGATTGATGTTACCTCTGGTTACAGATCCTGCTTGCTGTATGTCTACCTTTATCGCCGGCTCTTGGACATTGGCTTGGCCGACTACCCGATCCGGTTACTGAACTCTGGCTATGTTTTGACTACGCTTACTCTGTTTACCTTTTTATTTTTTATTATTAAACACGTGTGATTTAACTGTACTTCTGTCTTGGTCTGATTCATGGTTTCTGACATCTCCACAGATGTCAAATTGGAGCAGCTGCTGTGTCCCAACTGACATAAGACTGCCTACATGTGGATGCGAGGAACACCTGTGCAGCCCCATGGGGGTAACCAGTGCCGGGACAAGGTCATCTAGAGCCCAGGGCGAAAATGCCAAACTGTGCCCCCCTCAAGATGTATGAGAATGAAGTGTTAGCAAAAATCCCCCCCCCCCCCCACCACCAAAGAAAATAGAAAATTGAGCACTGATACACAAGCTTACCCCCTAATCTACCCCCTGCTGAAATACCCCCTCCCAAGCAAAAATCTTTGCCTCCCCAACCCCCTCCCAGCTCATATCCTCTTTCCCCAAATCCCCCCCCCCAAAAAAAATCACCTTCTAGCACAAATATCCCCTCCAAATACACATACAGTACTCCCCCCCCAGCACAAATCCCTAAATCCCCCTCCTATCACAAATATTCCCCCCCAAAACTTACCCTCCTAGCACAAATACCCTCAAACCATCCCTACTAACAACCCCCTCCCCCCCAAAAAAAAATCTTCTCCTAGCAAAAATCCCATCCCCCTTTTTAACATCCTTTCTCCGAACACAAACACCCCCACATCACCTTTCCTAGCACCCTTCCCCAAATTTCCCCTCCTAGAACAATTCTTACCACCTGTTGCCCCCCAATTTCTCCCACTCAACACAAATCCCCCCCCCACCTCCTCTTGCCACCCCCACTTCTCACATGATACCACTGTGCCCAGGGCAGCTTCCCCTACCACCCACCCCTTGTCCCGGCCCGGGGGTAGCTACAGTCTTTGCACGGGTGTACACTCTAGTAAGTCCATGTGAACAGCAGAGAAAGATCATACAAAGTTGTGCTGTGCGGCAGAGTGTGCAAATCTCAGGACTGGATAGACCAAAATTCAAAGCCCTTGGCAGGTATAACTTCTCTTATATATATATATATATATATTATCCGTGTATTTAGCAGTTTGCCTGGAGTTTAGTTCTAAGTCTGTATCTGTACTTAGAGTTTCTTAAGAAAATCAAAGTGCGTAGGTGTTTGTTCCACAGAGATTCGTCAATCAGGGCTCCAGGAATTTGGATGAAACACTGGTAGCAATTCAAGGCTAAAAATAAACATTTCCAAGTGTGTTTATTATAAGTTAAGAAGGAATTTCTTTGTCATGTGTTGTTTTAAGCTTTAATTTACTCCTACATATCAACAGGTGACCTATGAAAGAGCTTACCCAACGTATGGGCAACCTGACTGGAAAATGAAAACCATTCTATTATTTAGAGACAGGAGAACTTTAAATAAAAAAAAAGAAAAGGAGAATGATTATCACCACAGCGACATTTGCTCTGAGAATCTAAAAGTTTAGCACGATCTAATTATAGGAGCTTGACATTTAGGCCTGTGCACTAAAATTATAATGAACAATGTGTTAAGATCTGGAAGCAGAGTGCTAAATTAATGGAAGACAACTGATACAACAGCATTTCTGCAAAAAAAAAAGATAATTTCTTACAAAATGTAATTTGTAAATTTAATTTTATAATTTAGGGAATTTTTTTTTTTCAGTTTTTAGCACTCTGGGAAAAAGCTTTTTTCCCTGGAACCATATAAAAACTGCTTAGGCTTTTACTAACACACACTAGGGGGCAGTAGGTTGTAAATTGTTGCTCCTTCCTTTTATTATCCACATTAAGGCCTTATGTACATGGAGCGTTTGTTTTTCTCCTCTGAACGCCAGAACTCTGGATAGGAGAAAATCTGCTTAAAAAACACTCCTAAAACCGTGGATTGCACACGTGTTTAGAAGCGTTTAAGCGTGTCAAGTATTTGAGCATTAATTGATTCCATTGGCCAGAATATTAATCTGCTACTAAGCCTACAACAGTAAAATCAGTCTGCATATATAGTAAAGCATGCTTGTTATACTCTAACTGCTGATGAGAAAAGGTATTCTGCAGTTTATATTTACTAAAATAATTGCATTTCCATGTTCTGTGTACTGTGGGAGACCAGATATAGTGAATGCAGGCCATATACAACAAAGATAGGTGCTACTACCCCAAATTAATGAAACTCTTCCTGTCGGGTGCAGGGTGTGCAGTTGCTCAGCTGCCAAAGTGATGAATGGATAAAGGACAATCTGCAACTCCATACATACAAATTTATTGTATCTCCATAAAGATAAAAGTACAGCAGAGGTAGACGCGTTTCAGCCACAACGGCCTTGTTTGTTGCTGAAACGCGTCTACCTCTGCTGTACTTTTATCTTTATGGAGATTCCATAAATTTGGACTGATTTAAAGAGCATGTGTGGAGTTGCGAATTGTCCTTTATCCATAGTGAATGCAAGGTCCTGGGTTTAGTAACACTTTCCTTTACTTTGGCCAGTGGAATGCATTAACGCATTTAGGCGCATCAACCTTAGATATTACCTTAGACAAGGGCCCACTTGTCTGGGAGCCATTGACATCATTCAGCCTTACTGTGGAATCCTAGAAAAGCTAAGGATCCCAAATCTTGCAAGAGTGGACAGTTTCACCGGTAGTGTACTTTTTTTCTCTTTAACCCCGGGCGTGGGGTTACGACTACTAAACTCCTATAGTCCGCTTTAACAATTCTACTACTACCTACGGCCATTAGTGTATAATAAGAGATAATTTATCTTCCTAATATCTACTGCACTAATCATTCACCCTGTCCTGTGGCATAAATATCTTCATAGACCTGATTTTATTACTGAGGCCTCGTACACACGACCGAGAAACTCGATGGGCAAAACACATCGTTTTCCTTGTTAGGCTGTCGAGGAACTCGACAAGCCAATTTTCTCCATTCCGGTCAAGGAAATAGAGAACTTGCTCTCTTTTTGGCTCGTTGAGTTCCTCGACAGTTTTCTCGACGAAAATGTACACACGACCAGTTTCCTCTGCAAAAAAAATTCTCCCAGCAAGTTTCTTGCTGTTTTTTGCCGAGAAACTCGGTCGTGTGTATGAGGCCTATGCCCTTTAATAGGAATAATGTTTTTCTCTAGAAAATGGGAGACAATGCCCCTTTTTGAGTCTTATTGCTCACTGCTCCCCTGTTTAACCAGAACACATATCTATATAATTGTTTCCAAATATATAAATGAGTGATAAATGTATGGTCACTGTAACAATCCATACTTTTATGCTTGAACCAATGAAGTGCCGTACCTTTCTGTATTCAGCTCATTCAAGTAACAAGTGCATACCTTTGCTAGTTTAGATATAAGTGAAAAGGGAGAAAAAATTTAGAAGAATTCTTTTTTTTCGGAAATGTGGTAGAACACCAGCAGAAATGTAGAGACTTCAAAAACTAGGATCATGAACCAACCAGCCAATGCTAAGAAAAAAATAAGTCAATATACAATTCCTTTATAGTTATAGTTGTTGTTTTTTTTTATTTTTCATTGCTAGACTGCTGAAAGAAAACATATCTTTTCACTACAGTCTAGAGAAAATTGAGTACTGTCCGTGATACTTTTTTTATTTGCACTAACACCATTTTTCAGGACAAGCTTTCGGGGTATGTCCCCTTCTTCAAGGTCCAAGCAGTACTCAGTCACTACAGTCTACAAAGATTTATAAGTGAAGTTGGACACATTGAACCCCTCTGCAGTTAGTTACTTGTATACATTTCAGTGCTTAATTTTAAATTACGTTAAACCTGGTCAGATTGAAAAAAAAAAAAAAAAAATGGTACAAGTATAGAACGGAGACAGAATCCTTCTTTCCTCATCAGAACAGTAAAAGAGTTAACTCACCTCTCCTAAGAATTCACTTTCTTCCTCTCGAACTCTGGCTTGATCCCAAAGTGTAATCTCCAACATCCGTTCTCTAAACTCCCTCCGAGGAACTGGAGAGTACATAAATGTTTGATTCCATTTGGGTTCTAATGTCTTCTTCACAGTCTTTGTTCTTCTTTTGTTCTTATCACTGTAATAAAAGAAAAAGAAAAATCCGCATGAATTCAACAATTATTCACATAATTTAAGTCAAAATTGTTCAAGACATTAGCTGTATAATGTGGTAATATTTAATTATACCTAGTTCAAAAACCCTGATATTCTTTTTCACTGCAATCATAATTTGTGATCAGTAGATGGTACAGAAATTAACAATTAACCTCTGTTCTTAAATGTAAAGACAAGAGGTACTCCCGCTCTGTCGACGACTAACTTTGCGACGGGAAACTATACTAGCAACAACGTAACAAACGCGAAAAACCGTCGTGGATCGCCGTAAAACCTCATTTGCATACCCGACGCTGGAATACGACTCAAACTCCACCCAGCGGCGGCCGAGGTACTGCATCCTAAGATCCGATGGTGTAAGACAATTACACCTGTCGCATCTAAGGGCTATCTATGTGTAACTGATTCTATGAATCAGTCGCATAGATACTCTGAGAGATACGACGGCGTTTCAGAGAAACGCCGTCGTATCTCTTCTGTGAATCTGGCCCTATATGCATAAAAAAGTGTCTATATAGACTACCAAATATTTCAGATCTCTGCCTGGATAGATAAGTGAAACAAATATCTCAGAAAAACATAAATTACAAAAAAGTGAGTGCCACACTATACACAAACAAATAAATAATGCATACATATATAGACTTAATATAATAAATAAATGTAAGAGTCAAGCAAAGTCAGCATAGAATACGTGCAAAAAAATATATTATATATAATAAATAAATATATAAATATAGGAAAGTGGTGGTCCCAAAAAAACAAGTGTTGAGAAATGCTTCAGTGTGCAAAGGACACCTCTTGTGACTTCTTAGCAGTTTATCTCACAGCTGTAGCTCTAAGGACCTGATAATTCTCAAGGGATACACATCCGATAATATAATCAGCCAGATGGTAGGAAACCCAAACCAGTGAGTATCTAATTTAACTCTTACACCAGCTAGACTAAATGCCCAGCATGATATAGAGAGACTCTCTAAATGTGGTGAATACAGGAAACCAGCACACGTGTTGGGGGGTAAAGAATATCTTTTGATATTGGTAACCAATTATTTGATTATGGTTGCCAAAATCATAGTTACATACAGTGTGATTATTTTAGGGGGGCTGGGGGGTGATTATTTTTTATACCCATTTTGTTGCTTTGCAGCCTGAAATGAAGACAGGCACATTTTTTTGTTTTATCCAGCTGTATTTGCTAGTGCAACTTATAACATCCAAGTGAAAGATAAACACCAACTTGTCAGAAAAAAATAAAAATGCAAAAACAGAATCACTGAGTTGGAAAAAGGATCACCCCCTTGTGTCAGTATTTTTTTGGACCACATTTTACTTTAATTCCAGCCTTTAGTATGTTAGGATATGTTTCTATTAACTTTGCACATCTGGACTTTGTAATATTTGTTCATTCTTCTTTGTAGAACTGCTCAAGTTCAGTTAAATTTGATGGTAACCATTTGTGGACTGCAAGTCATTCCACAGATTTTCAATGGGGCTTAAGTCTGGGCTCTAACTGGGTCATGCAAAGACATTCATCTTCTTCTCTTTCAACCACTGTGGTCATTTTTGCTATGTGCTTTGGGTCAACCTTGGGAAGATAAACCTTCTTCCATTGACAACTTTCTGGCAGGGGGCAGCAGATTTTCCTCAAGAATTGGATGGTATTTTGCCCCATCAATTGTTCTTATATACTGACAAGTACTCCAGTCCCTTCTGCAGAGAAACACCTCCATAACAGGATATTGCCACCTCCATTCTTTACTGTGGGAATGGTGAACTGTATTGGCTTTCTGCCAGACATATCGTTTGGTGTTGAGGAAAAAAAATTAAATTTTAGTCTCATCTGACCACCTTAAACGCAAAAAGGGAGTTATGGTCAGATGAGACTAAAATTGAATTATTTAGCCTCAACACCAAACAAAATGTATGGCTGAAATCCAATACAGCTGTAAACAATGACTTTAGGACTGCAGTACACAAACAGTCACAATCAAATTTAACTGAACTTGAGCAGTTCTGCAAAGAAGAGTGGGCAAATATTGCAAAGTCTAGATGTACAAAGTTAGTAGACAAAATGCTGACATAAGGATCCTTTTTTCCAACTCAGTGATACTGTTTTTTTTTATTTTATTTGTCTGACATGTTAAATCTTTCCCTTGAATGTTATAAGTTGCACTTATAAAACAAAAACTGTTCCGGTCTTCATTTCAGGCTACAAAGCAACAAAATGTGAGTATTTTAAAGGAGGGGGGGGGGGTGATTATTTTCTATAACCACTGTACTATGTATGTAGCTATGATATTGGCAATTATAATCAAATCACAAGTTAAGACTACTGTGTTTCCCCAAAAATAAGACCTACTCCAAAAGTAAGACCTATCTTTATTTTCCAGGCGGGCTGCAATATAAGCCCTACCCCAAAGAAGAAGAGAACTCCGGTGGGTCACAAGTGCAGAGCAGCGCTATAATGAAGGTATTTGGCACAATTATATTACAGAAACACACACATAGAGTGGATTATAGGATTTTACAAGCATTTTAAACTCGGTTCACACTGGGGATTCCAGTCAGGCAGGGAGAGAGAGGGGGAGAGAAGACAGCAGATTACATGTTAAGACCTACCCTGAAAATGAGCCCTATTGTGTCTTTTATCGCCAAAATTAATATAAGATCCGGGCTTATTTTTCGTGGGAAACACGGTACAAAATTTTGTTGTAAATAAAGCTGGGAACGATTAGATCCGTTGTCAGATTTTTACTGATATCTAGGTTTCTGATTTCCTGCACTCGTGAAAATGGTTGTATCAAGCAGGAAGTGAGAGAAAATCTACAACAGGGACACAAACAATAAAAAGCTGATGGAAGCCCTTTTTCCTGCCTTTATCCAGCCCTTGAGGCATTATTCCTGCCACTGACACCAACAATGGGGCATAATTCTTGCCACTGACACCAATGATGGAGCATTATTCCTTCTATTTACACCATTAATGGAGCATTATTCCTTCCACTGACACCAACAGGGCATAATTCCTTCCACTGACAACAACAATGGAGCATTATTCCTTCCACTGACATCAACAATAGGGCACAATTCCTCCCAATGACACCAACAATTTCTCCCTGTAATACCAAAGATCCGGTATTATTTACTCTCAGTGGGCACAGTCCGGCCCCCCTAAAGCCTGAAGGACAGTAAACTGGCCCTTTATTTAGAATGTTTGGAGACCCCCGCTCTAGTGTTTTTTGTAATTGTTGGTGTTTTCCCTCTCTTCTTGCCCTTTTTAGGCACTTCCTGTTATAGTGTGACAAAGCTCTGTCCGTGGCTCCTCACTCTTCACACGCATTGTCACCCTGCCCCGCACTTTCCCAATGGAGACACCAACCACACTGATGCACAGCCAAGGTTGACTACTGTCATCATAATAAAACCCACCCTGAGAAATGCCATGCAGCCATCACTGGAGTGAGTGGTGAACAGTGGTGATGTTACACTATTGTTGAGCTTTACTGGTCCTCTCAGTCACCTCACTGACAGCAATGTAGAAATGCGTGCCTGCTTCAAGTGGCTAATTTACACATCTATACATTTAATACAATTAACAAAATACGGACCAAGTAATAAAACAAACACAAAAAAGGCACATCAAAAATGACAACAGCCAAAATATGAACCCTCTCCAAAATAAAGCATTTTTCGGATAAATTATGTTTTTGGAGTTGAAGATTATTTATATAAATTTTCCCAGAAAGCTTTGACCCTCATCTCTTTATTCATTCCATAATGTGAATTGGATGGACGTGATTAGAATGCAACTCTAAAATGCTGGCAATTCGATGTCTAGAGCAAAATAATTCTTTGATGTCCAGAGCAAGAAGTCTTATTGACACTTCCAGTGTCTGTGGATCAGCACATTGTGTTTATGGGTGTCATCACAAAGAGATAATGTTTCATTGGCATACTACTAATGAAAGGGGTAGTCAGAAATACCAGTTAACTTTTAATCAGGTTTCATATCACTTACTGAAGGTCAATAAAGTATTTTAATTGCAGATAACCGATCTAACCAATCTTATGCCTCGTACACACGTTTTTTTTGGGGGGGGGTTTGCATGCTAGTCTCATATCGAAAATGAAGTGGTTAAAGTTACGAAAATTCGTGTACGACAGAACACAACTTCAGAAGTTATGTAATGTGTTCTCTCTTTTCTGAGCATGCGTGGTCTTGGTCTTCCGTTTTTGTTTTTTTCAGACGAATACTGTACTGATTACTGTATTTATTGGCGTATAACACTCACTTTTTTACTCTGAAAATAGAGGGTAAACTGTGCCTGCGTGTTATACGCAGGGGGCTGTGGAAGTTTTTTTTCCTGAAACTTCCCTCTTAAAGTTAGGGTGTGTGTTATACGCCTGTGCGTGTTATACTCCGATAAATATGGTAAATTAAAATTGCACTTTCTGGTAGCGTACGAGAATGATTTTCATGTTTTGTCCCTTCGTATATTTCCGCATGAACTGTTGTGATCAGCTCTCAAAAGCTGCATACTAACAATCAGATTTTCTTCTGATCGCTCGGAAAGCGGTATTTTTCTCCCGATTTTCTGATAGTGTGTACTACGCATTAGAGTGCCGCCATCTAACCCACACTGGGGAAAAATTTGAGACACGGGTCAAAGCTCCCTCGAAAAATCTATGTATTCAACCCTCAAAACCAAATTTAACCAAAAATGCTTTTTCAGCGGGTTGTTTACACCCAGGCAACATAGAAACTGCAGCTGTGCTGGAAGAAGACTTCCAAGAGTACACAGAAGACTTGAATCTTCCAGGAATATGGTGGGCAGTGACCCAGGTAAGTTAGAGGCTGATTAGCTGAATTGGGAGTACCTAGAGGAAACCACACAAACACTTGAATAATATAAAAATGATGTAAAAAAAACGACGTTTTTAAAAACGTCACTTTAAATGACCGTGTGTGGGGGAAAACGTTGTTTTATGTCTTCTGAAAAACGACCAAAAAAATTGAAGCTTGCTTCAATTTTATGTGTCGTTTTTCAAAACGTCATTTTTTACTTCACAGAAATTGACCGTGTGTAGCAAAAAACGTTGTTTAAAACGATGTTTTTACACCTGCGCATGCCCAGAAGCTAGTTATGAAGCAAGCTTCAATTGAAAAACGTGGTGAACGTAACCTCGCTTTGCTAGAACATTGTGAGAAAAATGATGGTGTGTAGGCAACTTCGTCTTTGAAAATTGAAGTTTCAAAAACGTCGTTTTTTACTTCACAGAAAATTACGTTTTTTTTCAAAACATAAAGTGATGGTGTGTATGCGGAATTAGAAGAAGCTCCCAGATTGCAAGGAGAACTTGCCACAAATCTGTGGCAGTGTTGAACTTTAAGTCTTGTTAACTTGCTGCACATTTTCACTGAAAAATTGTACCCTTGCAGAGCACTTGAAGCACACATTCTAGTTGTCATTTTTCCAATTTGTAGCAAATGTGCATGGCAAGTCTCTAGCAAGAGCAAAGTTGCATTGGTGAGTCTACAGCAAGAGCTCTGCAATTCTGCAGCATGAAAATTCAGCCACAGTGACCTCTGTTGTAGTGGGATGACTATAGCAAATGTAACTGAATCAGAACTTGTGGCAGACTTGCAGAATGTTTGCAAAGAGAGTTGATCTGGAGTCATGCAATGCAATTGTGCAACAAACTTGTGAAGTCTGGCAAGTCTAGCAATAGCTTAGCAAGTTATTTTCAAACTTGCAGCACAATTGCTTACTATTTGGGAGGTTGCAAGGAGTTAAAATTGAAAAAACTTCTCCAAATTGCTTTCACTGAGTCCCATTTTCACATCTTCATACTGTTCGCTATTCATTACATACCTTTTATTAAAACCTATTGACGTATTTAATTTATTACCAAACAGAAGCCTCCATGCATTTTGCAGGTGCTGCCTTTGAATTTTCTAATGGGATGTGTGCACATTTAGATCGGTTATCTGCAATTAAAATACTTTAATGACCTTCAGTAAGTGATATGAAACCTAATTAAAAGTTAACTGGTATTTTCAGACTACCCTTTTCATTAGTAGTAGTAATGCAACATTATCTCTGTGTGATGACACCCATAAACACAATGTGCTGAGCCACAGACACTGGAAGTGAAAGAAACAATAATACTACCGACCCATTTGTCTTAGACATCAAATAAGTCTTTTGTTTTAGTACCGGTTCACACTAATTCGAATTCTATAAAGATCAGATGCGACCTGAAAAGCATAGATTCGCGTGTCATTTAAAAAAGTGTAGTTTCCAATGAAGGCCATTCACATCAATTCGGTGCAATTTTGATCCAGTTAAAAAAAAGTCCAGTGTGAGTTTAGGGTGGGTGCGGTGGAAATTCAATCTCCAGCTATGCCCAGTTCCCTCAGAAATCACATTAAATTTGCACCTGTCACAACAGAAATCACACACTGAAATCGCATCAGATTCGCACTATATCAGTTTGAACCGGCACTTAGACATCGAATTCCCAGCATTTCAGGTTTTGTAAGGATAATTTCTCTACTCCAGCAGTCCTTAGCTACCACTGTAGACTATTTAGGAAGCCTGACAGCAAATGAAGAGAAATGGTGCTATACATGCATTTTTGTCTGGTGACATGTTTATTGGGTGACAAATTCAGCCTTGCATTCAGCACCAACCCCTGATACATTTACAGATACAAACGCCTTTTATTATTATTATATAGGATTTATACAGTGCCAAAAGTTTGCGTAGCACTTTTAATATACAATACAATACAAGACGGTTAGGAGGGCCCTACTCATGAGAGCTTACAACCTAACAGGGTAGGGCAAACGATACAAAAGGTAATCATTTTAAGATCGAACCAAGAACAATACATAACATTGGTATCCAGCCTAAAATCTGACCTTACCAGAGGTGACCAGAGTGGCTGTGCAAACTTTGCTGCTGAAAAACAAAAGGAGCCCCCCAAAGCCTCAATATCAGCATAAAAGAGGACTCTTCAATAATGTTGATTATTTGAAACCACCCTAGAGTAGGACCACTTCAATAAGGAAGCTCAACTGTTTAAAGTAAACCTGTCCTTAGAAGGTAAAAAGGATGACATAGCTGACCTTCACTTGCAAAAATACTATATTTTTGACTGTCATTCTGGTCCAAAGGCTTCAGTACTCTGACTTAGAAACTGGTCTTACTTTAGCCTCAATTGGCTGGCTATGATCAGTTCAAGAAAATACAATTTCTATATGCACCCTTCTCAAGGCATACCATGACCAACTAAAGAAGCATTCTGTTTGGTTCGGTTCACTGACCAGTAGCTATTTTGTTCACTGACAAAGCATCAGAGATATCCTTCTATTTCCAAACTCTTCCTCCATATGCTTAAACAACCTTCACAAGAATGTTAAACAGACCCTATCACTTTGACCATTCAGGGGAGAGTGACAAGATCTCTTTAACCTCCCTGGCGGTATGATTTTTTCAGAAAAAACATGCTGAAAGCGGTACCATTATTTGCAAGGAAATTTGGCGTTTTATACTGTAGGCCTGTAATTCTTAGGAATAACTCACTTAAATCTGACCAAACCAGAGTTTAATAGGCATCCCGGGTATGACATTTAAAAAAAAACAAAATTATAAATTATAATATAATAAATAATTATAAATAAATATAACAAATAATAATAATATAATTATAATAACAATTATTCAATAATGTAATCAACTCAAAATCACTGAAATTTGCTCAGTTGCAGAATTGTTGCTGTCATTATTATTATTTATTTATGACGAATTTCCCCACAAATCGCTATCGCACAATTCTGCAAGTGATTATAATTTATTATCGCTGTTTTCTAGCTGCTCTAAAACCATTTTTGACATAAAGGGACACTTTTGGTTGCTATGGACAATCTACAGTTTGCAGGGAGAAAGAAAGGTTTTTATTATATAAAAGAACATGCATGACACAGGACAGACCACTAGGGACAAGGGGGGTGTGTTTTTTTTTACATACAGTACTGTAATCTATAAAATTACAGTATACTGTATGTATAGTGTTTGTTTACGTTTTTGAATTTGGCGCCGATCTCCGCTCCCGTGCGTCGTAACGTCGCAGGGAACGGAGATCGGCGGCACAGGAGGACGCTGTGTGAATCGAGCGAGGTCCCGCTCGCTCACACAGCGCGGTGGCATCGCTGGATCCAGGAGAAGGTAAGCCAGCGCGCGCTGCAGGCTCTGCACAGCTACCCTGAGCGTGACTCGGGGTTACCGATTTTAGCCCAAAAAATCAACCCCGAGTCACGCTCGGGGATACCGCCAGGAGGGTTAAAGATCATCCAGTTATACTCACCCACCACTCCTTCCATCACAGCTGCCACAAAATACTGGGCGTTTTGGGGTATGGGGAATCATGTGGCATCTTCTCTTGATGCAATGCTAAGCCTGAACACTGTCACTGTCATCCATTCCCCCCTGTAAGCTCTGACATCAACCGAAAAGTGGTATTTTTTGTGGTGGCCGTTGAAGAAGGAACAGCAGTGATGTGAAGGTGGGTTGGGAGCAAACATTACAAAGACCCTGGAAGACCTAAACAGGCAAGTAGTCTCTTTACGGAAAACAAAAAAAGCTTTCGGTGGTTAGATCGTGCCTGCATGTCTGACTGCTATGTCTAAATAGCTAGCAATATTGTACATTTTGCTGATGACACAATTATGTAGAATTTTCAAAATAAGCAGCAAACTAAAATATTATGGAGATGGAGCAATCCTGAGAAAATAGCAACATGGAGTGTTTAATGATGAATGAAAATTGTAATGCTACCTAGGCCTGGGCAATAGCACCGTCATCTATAAATTAAATCAATTACCGTTGATCGAAACAGTCTAGGAAAAAGACTTGGGAATACTTATTAACAATAGGCTACTGTAAGTAACACAACTCATTGTCTATCAGCAGAAGAAAACAAAATCCTGGGACGTATACAAAAACAATGATTAAAAACATGATGCTAATATAGTATTGCCTCTCCATAAATCACCTGCAAACTCACATCTAGAATATTAGGTCCAATTTTTGGCAACCACATCACAAAAGGTTGAGAAAGGATGCTCTGGACCAAAGCAAAGAAGATGTGAGAGTTCGAGCTTAAGAGACAATGACCTTTTCTCAACCTTATTAACCATGTGACTATGTATGTGACTTACCTTCGATCAGGAAGAAAATAAATTTTAACATAAGGATTTCTCGGTCTCCCATCTTCTCTGGATGGTAGGTCCTTCGCTCCTAATATAGTGACTATTAGTTGATGACCACCTTTGTCATACCAGAGTTTTATCTGCAGAGTAGAAAGAATACAATGTTAATCAGCAGTATGTTTCTATAATTATAGTTTACATTTTACAGAAAATACTGAAGATTCTATTACAAAATGTAACTTTGAATGCAAACTGAATGACAGCTCAAGACTAGATGACCAATAGTTTACTGCACATGTTCTGCATTGCCCACTGCTTTATCAATTATGCTCAGTAATTCTGTTCCTTAAGGTTATTGTAAACAATCACCTTGTAAAACAACCCATTCAGTTTAAAATGGAAATGAAAAGCAAAACATTTTTGTATAGATAAAAAAAAAAAAGAAAAACATTATAAATACCCCTTTCCCCTTTTTTATAAGTGATCACATTCCCTCTGTTCTCAGCTGCATAAGAGCTGGGGGGGGGGGGGGACAGCAGCACACTGAGCTTCCCAGTGTCAGGCTCTGAATGGGGGTGTGTGTCAGGACAAGTCTGATGATTGGAGGAGAGCAGACAGCACAGCTAGAGAACTGACCATGGTGTGCTCTCCTGCTTAGTGTACTCAGTTTTTAATAGGAAAGCAGAGGGACTGGCAGAAATGCCAGTGATTTAACACAAAGGAAGCAATGCAAAGAGAACAGGAAACGTTATCATACAAGTACATGGTGCAACAGGCACATATTAGGGATATGAAATGTTGGGGTAACAACGGAACCAATAGCTATAACCTTCATTTTAATATACATCACACAATGCCTCCTCAATAGCCCAACAGATAGTGATTTGCTAATTAGTTAAAATCCAGTAGCCCAGACCCCCAACTTGCTCACTAGACCAGTGTTTCTCAACTCCAGTCCTCAAGGCGCCCCAACAGGTCATGTTTTTAGGCTTTCCATTATTTTGCACAGGGGGTTTAATCAGTTTCACTGCCTTAGTAATTACCACAGCCATTTCATTTGAGGGAAATCCTGAAAACATGACCTGTTGGTGCGCCTTAAGGACTGGAGTTGAGAAACACTGCACTAGACAACCAACAGAGGAACAGCAGAACATTAATGTGATTCCTTTACATTTATGGAAGCTGAAATCTGTTTTATTTGGATTACTGCACATCTAATGCATGGCTTACATATACTGTAGATACCCTAAAAGCCCAATACCAGCTAAGCTTTTAAATAAAAATGTTGGACATGTAGGTGTAGAAATTGGAGAGATTTCTCCTTACTCCAGTAAATGAGGGTAAATCTTTCCAGTGTGGTCAAAGACAGTGGCAAAACCCTTTATTTTCAGTAATAAGAGGACAAGTTTAAACCTCTGTCAGGTCTGTGTCTTACTGTCCTGGTGACAATGGCTCCCTTTATTTCTTGTCCTG
The DNA here is from genome assembly GCF_905171775.1 of Rana temporaria. Classification (NCBI taxonomy): domain Eukaryota; kingdom Metazoa; phylum Chordata; class Amphibia; order Anura; family Ranidae; genus Rana; species Rana temporaria. The sequence goes on along the minus strand of NC_053493.1, from coordinate 370,988,605 downwards.
CTGTCACATGGACAGCAAGTGAGGTATAACCCCCCCCCCCTCGAAAAGGACACAGATAGCTAAAAAAAAACAACACAAAAAAAAACACGACAGAAGTGATTATTCTTTCCAAGTCTATCTAAAAAAAAGTTTTGGCCAAAGTCAGGCCCCGTACACACGTCCGAGAAACTCGACGGGCAAAACACATCGTTTTGCTCGTCGAGTTCCTTGTAAAGTCGCCGAGGATCTCGGCGAGCCAAGTTTCCTCATTGACTAACGAGGAAATAGAGAACATGTTCTCTATTTGGCCCGACGAGATCCTCGTCGGTTTCCTCGGCCAAAAGTGTACACACGACCGGGTTTCTCGGCAGAATACGGCTCCGATCGAGTTTCTGGCTGAATTTTGCTGAGAAACTCGGTCGTGTGTACGGGGCCTCAGGCTTTAAAGATCATCATCTATAGTCTTATGCACATTGCAGCTAACAAAATTGCAATTTTACAGGCATTTGATTTTTTCTTTCCATCTCTAAATGCCCCTCAGGCATTTTCAGGCATTTAGAGGCAGGAGTGTTTAAGGGAAAAAATCGGAACATATCAAAATCACATTCAGGAGGGGAGTATTTGGGCAGAGAAAACACCCAACATACCTAAATGCATGTAAATGCGACTAAACACCAATAAATGAATATTCTGGCCAATGAAATGAATGAACACCCAAATCCTTGACATGCCTTAAGCTGTCTATATGTGCATCATTTTTTTTATCATGTACTTCCTCAGATCCTCCGTAGATATATAAAGATTAATCAAAGTCTGGTGACAAGAGTATTTTGGCAAAAAAATTAAGCTTAGCTTGACATAGCCATGTCGGGGATGGGGGAGCGTTCCCTGCTGGAGCGCAGGACATAATTTCAGCACTGTTGAATGAACAGCTCCAAAAAGATACTAAAGCTGGCCATACATAGATCAAAATGTGACCGGTTTGCAAGGAATGGATGAATTTCAATTCATATATGGCCATTCCCTTATATTGATTGACTGCTCCTGAACGGGACTGTCTGTATATTTTGGCTTCAGCACCGATTAGTGTATTTTTGGCAACAGAGGAGTCCTGCCAGAATAAAATAGTGCAGTGGAGGGATTCCCCCATCCACCTCAATGTGTGGATGGGGAATTGGTCTGATCCATCCATGGCCAGCTTATGGCTCTCTATTACATCAGTTCAGCAATGAGGACAAAACGAAATAAAATTATAAAAATGGGTTTACAACCACTTTAACCTCTAGACAACTGAGGACGTCCCTGGTACATCCTCGACCTTGTGCGGTGATATCGGAATGATGGGTGCAGCTACAGGCATCATTCAGATATCACCGTCTTCAGCCGCCGATTCTCTGCACGATAAGAATGATCAAAGCGACAGTTCCGCCGCTTGATCGTTCTTGTAGGCAGCGGGAGGGGATGTCCCCCCTCCCGTTGCCATCCGGTGCTTCTCCGGGCCCTCCCGTGCCATCGGGGGCCCGGAGAGTGAATCGGTTGGCGCTGGCTGGGAAGCATAGAGATGACTGGTGACCAGATGGTCACCAGTCATCTCTATGACCGTCGGAGGCCCGGGCGCGACGTTATGACGTCACGCCCAGTACCCGGAAGTAAACAAAGCCGCAATCGCGGCTGTCAGCCTGAGATCGGTGATTTTTTTTCACAATCTCCTGCTTGTAAACCTGGAGGAGAGATGTAGGGTCTTATTGACCCCACACATCTCTCCATAAAGAGGACCTGTCACAAGGATTCCTATTACAAGGGATGTTTACATTCCTTGTAATAGGAATAAAAGTCATTAAAAAAAAATGTAAAAAAGTGTAAAAATAAAAAAAATTAAGTAAAATAAAAATAAAGCATGTCTTCTTTTTCCCCGGCGATGGGAAAATTTGGCGCGCCGAGATCCTCGGCACCTTCACAAGGAACTCGACGAGCAAAACGATGTGTTTTGCCCGTCGAGTTTCTCGGCCGTGTGTACGAGGCCTCAGCCTAATTTGATCTCAATTTATCTGGAAGGAAAATGCAAATTTAAAATAAAGAAAGCATTGCCTACCTGATCTATTTCATGAGTGGCCACCCACTAAGGCAACTTATATTGGACAAGTACATTTCTGAAACTTTTTAGTATATCCTTATTTTGCTTCAACTATTTGTTTGACTGTTTTACTATTATTGTCTAATTCAACAAAATAAACAGTGGGCCAATATTATTCTCTCTGTATTATGGCAGCCCTTAATGTGAATTGGTGGCCTGTTTATGGACATTTAAAGTGGTTGTAAACCCTATTTTTAAACTTTATGCTACAGGTAAGCCTATATTTTAGGAGATATCCCCTGTCCCCTGCATGTGCCGATGACATCGGCACATGCACACTAGAGCAAATTGACGCAATAGCACCTATGTGCCGCTGCATCAGTCTGTGTGCCGTTACCGGCGTCTCCCGCACGCATTTGTGGAAGTGACATCATCGCGGCTCCAGCCAATCACAGTGCCGGAGCCGCAAAACCCGGAAGTAACCCCGGGAGATATGTCTGCGGCCGGAGGGGGAGACGAAGACGGCTTTGATTTAAGGTAAGTAATTCCTAATGAGCTAGTATGCTATGCATACTAGCTCATTATGCCTTTGTCTTGCATGTTTTTTTTTTTTTTTTTTAATGTTCACTTCCTCTTTACAAGCAGTGGACGTGTTTAGAATCAGGCCCTTACCTCTGTAGCTGTAGGCACTGTGGAGCAATTCTACCTAAAACTTTTACAATAGACACACTAATGTAGACACTGTTTTTGCTTTATAGATTAGAAGGCTGCAGAGTTACTTCTAATAGGGAAGAGCAAAGTGAGCTGAACTGCTGAGTTACTATTGGGAGAGGGGAGCAGGTTGAGCTCCATTGCTCAAATCCTGCTAGGAGGAGGGAGCAGGGTGAGTGGGGGATGAGCTGAGCTATTGAAAGAATGACTTGGAGAACTTCAATGCTTGTGCTATGAGATTTGGGATTCTATTATCCCACACTACTTACAGCTACAGAGGTCAGTAAATGCTTGTTTTAAAGATAATTTAAAGCATAAAGATTATGTGAATACTTGAATATTAATAGCCAGAGGCTCCCTTTAAGCATAACAGTATTTTAGGAAACAGGCAAAACTAGGGCTGGGAGTTGAACAGTCAAAGTAAAGTATTGTATGTTTAGATCTATATGAAAAATAAACTAGTTACGATTTTCTTTACAATAAAACCAGCAAGCACGAATGGTGCAAAATAATAGGTTAGAAAACAAGAAAAACAAAATCCTTAAATAAGCCAAATGCCTAAACCTCTGGCAGCACTGTGCATGAAATCCTAATTAGGGCTTATATCTGTACAATTAGATAATACTGAGTGGGAAGATGCAAGATATCGTACTAATTAAATTTTGTGAAGACTTCTAATATCCTTCTAAAACAAGAAGACATTTATAACAGTGGCGATTACAAGTTCAGTGGCCTTGTCTAGTCTAAAGTAAATAGCTGGAGATGTTAGTCTAGAGGATAGCTTATTAGTAGAGCTAATTAGGATGGTATGATCATTAAACTTGTGTATAGTTTTTGTTTATCCCCATCATGCATTCAGCTGTATATTTACTGCACCCTATAGGGACCAAACAATGCTTTATGCAGCAGCTCAACTGCTTTAAAGTTAGTTAGCTTTCAACAGTTTATTGCTTGGTAGCTAGATATTGGGTTATTATTGTAAGTTCAAACTGAATGTTCTGCCTTGTTTTTTTAAAGAGGTACTCTACACTAAGCAGTATTTGCAACCAAACTGACCATGCAACAATAACATGTACAGTAAAAGTATCCGAGGTGTGGACACTCTTCCCCCTAGCATGTCTTAGCTCAGCATGTCTGGGTTAGGAACAAAATAAAAACTCAAATTTTGTAATTGTAAAGGAGGTGTCCTTTTTGTGTTTCAGGTGTCATCGGTGATGGTACAATTGTGGAGTCAGGCATATAGACTGCATGACTCCCACTGACTGCCAACGATTTTAAATCTCAATTGAAGAACTGAAGCCTCCCTATTTATTACACGGGGGTTGTTGATTGGAGCAATGTGCAGGAGGAAGAGTCTGACTGCTGCAGACTTGGACCACTGCTTGTGCGTGAGAGCAGTGGTCCAACTTTCCAGCATGGTGGAATCACATGGTATTCTTTTCCTGGTTGCAGTTGTATGAGATAGACAGGTACAGGAGTGTATTTGTATGCAGCCTGACTGCATTGCAATACCAATTAGGTTTTGTCTATCCTGCCTGTGGGAGGTTCCTCATCATCATCATCATCATGTACAATGCAGGGCTATTAATCCTGCATTGTATTTGAAGGAGGCAACTGTGCAACTGCAACAGTGTGTGGTTTAGAGAGGAGGTAGCAGTAACCTGGTCCCACAGATAGATAGAGCCTGTTGGAGAGCAGAATAAGTAAAGTATTTCTCCTTATCCCAGCACCCCTAGACATAACGAGGGGTTCCGCTGCAAGGATATACACAAAATTTGTCAAAAGTTTTGGGACCTCTGCCTTTATATGCACATGAACTTTAAAGCGAATGTCCGCTGAAAAAAAAATATTAAAAGCCATCAGCTACAAATACTGCAGCTGCTGACTTTTAATACTAGGACACTTACCTGTCCTGGATTCCAGGGCCATCTGCAGCAGAGGACGAGCGATCGCTCGTCACTCTGCTGCCCCCCCCCCCCCGCCATCCTCGGTGAGGGGACCAGGAAGTGAAGCCCCCCGGCTTCACTGCCCGGTTCCCCACGGCACATCCGCGAGTCGCGATACGCCTGCCGATTGGCTCCCGCTGTGTACTGGGAGCCGAGTGTTCCCAGAACACAACGTAGGTGACGTCATGCCCGCAGTCTGCCCGAGACTGTGTGGCCGGAAGTGGGTGAAAATACCCGTCTTTAGACAGGTATCTGCACCCCCTCCCCCCTGAAAGGTGTCAAATGTGACACCGGAGGGGGGGAGGGTTCCGATCAGCGGGAGTTCCACTTTAGGGTGGAGCTCCGCTTTAATGGCATCACAGTCTTAGTCTGTTGGGTTCAATATTGAGTTGGCCCACCCTTTGCAGCTATAACAGCTTCAACTCTTCTGGGAAGACTGTCCACAAGGTTTAGGAATGTTTGACCATTCTTCCAGAAGTGCATTTGTGAGATCAGGCAAGTTCATATGCGTGTAAAGGTAGTTGTCCCAATACTTTTGACAATAATGGGCCAAATCCTCAAAAGGGATACACAGGCGGAACTGCTGTTCAGCCTGCGTATCCCTGTGCCTATCTTTGGAACTGATCCTCAGAATCAGTTTTCCAAAGATAGGCAGAAGATCTGACATCTGTAAGACACTTAGGCCCCATACACACGAGAGGATTTATCCGCAGATACGGTCCAGCGGACCGTATCCGCGGATAAATCCTCTCAAAGATTTCAGAGGATTTCTATGCGATGGCGTGTACACACCATCGCATTGAAATCCGCGCTGAAATCCTCTGCCGATGACGTGTCGCGCCGTCGCCGCTATTATGACGCGGCGACGGGCGCGACGCTGTCATATAAGGAATTCCACGCATGCGTCAAGTCATTACGACGCGTGCGGGGAATCCCTTTAGACGGATGGATCCGGTAAGTCTGTACAGACGAGCGGATCCATCCGTTGGAATGGATTCCAGCAGATGGATTTGTTGAGCATGTCAGCAAATATCCATCTGCTGGAAATCCATCCCAGGGGAGATTTATCTGCGGATAAATATCCCACGGAGTGTACACACCATAGAATCTATCCGCTGAAACCCGTTTGCATGGATTTATCTGCGGATAGATTCTATGGTGTGTATGGGGCCTCACACTGTCAGATCTTAGGATGCAGTACCGCATCCGCCGCTGGGGGCATTTCTCATTGAAATGCCGCTTTGCGTATGCAAATGAGGACTTACGGAGATCCACAAAGCTTTTCAGCTTTGTGTTTTCTGCGTAAGTTTACGTTTGCATACGTAAAATTAGTTCTGCTTTTACAAAGTGTAAACTAGTAACACCTTGTAAAAACAGATCTTTTTTTCGATCAATTAGTCACCACAGTCATGCGAGAGCTCGCATGGTGGTCAGTAATTGCGGGCGCGCTACTGTGATACAGCGAGCGGCCATAGCCGCTCACTGCATCACTCGGCCCCGCCCCTCTGCGCGCTGCATCACTGGATGTGATTGACAGCAGCGCCAGCCAATGGAATGGGGCGACAGCATTCGATGTTTTTTCACCTTAATGCATAGATTGCATTAAGGTGAAAAAAAAAATGTCTTTACAACTCCTTTAACCCCTTTACTGCCAGTTCCAAAATTTAAAATACTGTATAAACTGCAGCCTATCAGATGAAAGAACTCCAGGATCTCCGAATTGCTTTCAGACTTTCTGGTAACATGAACCCCCACTTTTTGTGATGAAATAAAATTTAATGTGGAGCTCCACCCAAAGGGGGAAGTTCCACTTTAAGTACTCCTCCCCTGCCACATTCTGGGACACGTTACAGGTCCCAGGAGACTGCCAGACCAGTCAGGAAGCGCAACGTGACTCGTGCGTCCACAGTGGGCACCCGGGTGTGAAGCCCCAAGTTGTCACAGTGAAGTGAAATGTCGTTGCTGGGGAGAGAAGCCCCCGTAGGAAGGGACAGCTTGGGTGAGCACATCGCTGGATCTTGGAACAGATGAATGTGTGCTTATTAAAAGTGAGCAGCTACAGTTTTGGTAGCTGCTGACTTTTAATAAACACAAAAACGACTAGAGCTCCTCTGTGGAAAAAATTATAATTTTTAATTATAAAAAAATTAAGTTACACTCAAGCAGATAAGACCCCCCCCCCCCAAAAAAAAATGGAGCCCCCCCACCCCCACATATGAATACAAACACACAAGGTGGGGGCGCCTGCGCATGAAAACATTGATTGCAATACATGTCACTTATCAGTGCGCACGGGAGAAAAACTTCTAGCACTAGACCTCCTCCATAACGCTAACTGATGACCTATAGGGGGGCTTTTAAAGCCTCGCCTACAGAATATATAGGTTACTGAAGTTTGTCCTCATTTTACAGGCGCATGTAAATTAAAGGTTTGACGTGTTGGGTAGCTATTTACTCAATGTAACCTCGACTTTTATATTTACCAAAAAATTGGGTAATTTATTACATTTGTGTGCCCTAAAATTAACTTTAGAACATTTTCTATTGTAATTTTGTGTATATTAGACCTTTGCGGTGTAACATAAAACTACCAAGTCTAGAGAAGTATGTGGTGTGGTCCTCACCAAGACAGGAAGCCATGAATGGCAACAAAGAAATTGTCCTTACCCTACTAAAAATGTGTTCTTTGTTATCTGTTCCTGTTGAAGAGATTTCTCCTCAATACTGCAGACCACAGCAAAAACCTGATAAAAGTTTGAACCCTTCTATGCTCCAATCAAAACAAAATTAAACGTTTTGGCTGGAGTTGGGCCTTAAGAGGAACACAGTTAACAAATAATTCTGGGTATGTTTATAATGAGTCTCACCAGATGCAGAATCTAAGAGAAATCTGTTCATAGTTCTTATTTAGAGATCTAAACAGCTTGCCATTAACAATCCCTTCTTTGAATTTAGAAATATAACGGAGCACCCCGGGGACTTTTGAAGCTAATCACACTGTATGGAGATCACTAATTGCAGCTGATTTTTAATTTTTTTGGTAGTGAATGCATCTGAGGTTATCTTTAAGTGTCCTGTTAAGTGTCCAGCAATAGCGTTACATACAGTAGTTTCCTGTGTCAAATGCAAGTCATATGGATACTAGGAACCCCTGTAAAGTTCAACATTATCCAACGCAGAGGTTACACAGGGTTTTATGTAGTGGCTGCAACAAAGTGAGGGGGGGGGGGGGCAGAAAAGATGACCATTAGTGGGTTGTGGGTGGGCTTTTATTGGTGGGCTTTAAAGAGACTGTCACTTTGCCCCGAATGAGCATTATAGTATTACCATATCCTTCTCTTTGATCCCAGGATGATGAGAGTTATGTTTACAGAACAAAGGAAGCCCACAGGCACATTACAGATAACCATATTGTATAACAGAATAACACCAATATTATGGGAATGTTTAACCATTCTTCTAAAAGCGAATGGCACAGAGTCCTGACCTCAACCCGAAAGAACATATTTTGGATAAATCAGAGCCGAGAATGGGAGCCAGGCCTTCTTGTCCAACATCCGTGTCTGACCTCACAAATGCAGTTCTGGAAGAATGGTCAAACATTCCCATAGACACACTCCTAAAGCTTGTGAACAGCCTTCCCAGAAGAGTTGAAGCTGTTATCGTTGCAAAGGGTGGGCCAACTCAATATTGAACCCTACGGACTAAGACTGGGATGCCATTAAAGTTCATGTGCTTGTAAAGACAGGTGTCCGAAAACTTTTGACAATATAGTGTATGTCCAAATCTAAGAAATCACCAGCAGCCCCATGTTCAAACAAAAAACAGAACACTTTTTTTTTGTCACCAAAAAATGAGACTGAGACATACTCTCAAGCTCTCTCGTCTCCTCCTCTCATGCTCGTCTCCAGTATTTTTCCAGTGCCTCTCCCATGCTCTGGAACTCGCTGCCTCAACCTGTCCAGCTATTCCCTACTCTTGCTACCTTCAGGCGATCCCTGAAAACTCATCTATTCAGGGAAGCCTATACCTAACTTTTTACAACGTCCATCAACTCATTCCCCACAGTTACAACCCTTTGTACCACCTGCCCCACCCTATTAGATTGTAAGCTCTTCTGAGCAGGGCCCTCCTAATCCTCTTGTATTGTATTATAACTGTATTGTCTATCTTTTTATACTGTAAAGCGCTGCATACACTGTTGGCGCTATATAAATCTTGTATAATAATAATAATAATAATAATAATAATTTTGAGGACCTCTTCCTTAGACAGCCATGGGCCTTAGTGGCCATGAAACTTCACTTTTTTGGAGACCATAAAAGTGTCTCCTTTTTTGTTTGATCGTGGTCTGCTGGTGATTTTTGGATAGGTAAGTGGGGCTGGGAACATACTACTCTTTAAACCATATTTTTACAAAAGTGGCCAACATTGTATTTACTGACATTCTTCTTAACTATTTAAAAACATTACAAAATATACTTAATTTTCATAGAATGTATGGCAATTCTAAATCAAAATATGTTCTGCAAACAAGATAAGATTAAGCAAAATTACTTCTCATAGGTTACTAAAAAAAAAAATGCTGCTATAGGACATGCTGGGAACAGATATCACAGAGGTAATAAGCTTTGGGAAAGGGGTTTTTACAAGCCACAGAAAATAAATAGTCTCTTTTAAGTATAACTATTTCCTCTAATAGTCATGCGCAATATTTTTTGTGCACATGTAGAAAAACTTTTAGAAAGGAGAAGCGTCTGTGGTTGCCATGGCAACTGACAACAGCAGCAGTCAAAATCTCATCGATGGTTGCCACAGATAACAAGGGCACTTTCCTTTATTGCAGTTTTTATACAAGGCCTCTTTTAAACAGTGCACGCTTCAAAATAAATGAACAAATAAAATTGGGGGGGAGCAAAATAAATCTACAGGCTTCAGTGCAGTCACACTAAGACAAAAATAAAGAAGAAAAAAGAAGAAGAAAGAAACAAACAGCTTTAATTTGTGTCAGGCAGAAAAAGGCCTTTACCTGGACCCTAGGAACAAAAGGCGGAGTTCTTCTATTAAGGCTTTGGCTCTGGTAAGCAAAAAAATAAAAAAAAGCAACAGAACAAAAACAAAAAATAAAAAAAAAAGACAACAAGCTGAAATTAAAACAAATTCAAAATAAAACACAAGTTTTCAAATAAACATTAACAGCAACAAAGTTCACATCAAAAGCACACATTTCTGGCAAACATACTGATGTAACAAATTGCTGGCTGACTGCAAACCACTGACGACTTAACATTTCAGCATTAATAAATAAAAAATAATCAGTTAGAGATTTTTTTTCATTTCAGTTAATTGTAGCAATCTATTTAATTCTGAAGAAAAATATTCCATATCACTGCTCAACTTATAAATAAGGGAGCACCCATACTTCCGGAGAAAACTAGGTGGTGGGGAAAAATGAGCACTACCCTTCGTTTTGTTCCAATCTTTTACAGAAATTATGTTAAAGTGGCTCTAAAGTCATAAGGTTTTTTATAATGCATTTTCTCCAACAAAAAAAATCTTCTGTGACCAGGATCCTCATTATTGGGTGTGTGTTAGGACTGGGACTTCTGCTATTTACTAGTAACTCATTTCCTTCAGTGCACAGAGGCAGCTTAGCTGTCGGTTAATTACCAGTCACTCTTTGTTTCCACAGTGACTCACTTGGTTACCATTATCTGCCTTATTAGTCCAGTCTACAGCCAGCTACTTTTAGCTATTTAAACAGCTTTGCTCATTCCCTCCCTGCCCTTGGGTGGTCAACATCTCCTGTGTTTTCCTGTGTATGACTTGGCCTGGCTGACTTCTCTTCTGATTCCTACTCCTGATCTTTGGCTTCTGGCAATGCTGACTTCTGGTTTTCTGTCCCTGGCTTGTCTGATTACCCGCTCTGGCTTCCAAACCCTGGCTTCTGCTTTTGTCTACATTCCTAAAATGTTTTATTTTTGCTATTACATTAAAGGTGTGATTGTAACTGCATTTATTTGTCTCTGCCTGGTTAATGGTTCCTGACAGTGTGTTAAATGTATGTATGAATAATACATTTTTGAATATGATAAATTACATAAAATTATTACACCTATTTTATTTTGCTAAAAGCAATGTACCAATGTCGGTGTCACAAGATGGCATATATCTCCCTATTTTTGGGTGACCATAAATGCCAGGATTTGCCAAACTTCTACACGTCTTTCTTATTGGCTTTCAGGATACTGTACAGTAGAGATGAGTTTGGGCATTCTTCAAACTCATTTGTAGCTTAATTCCGAACTTGCGCTTTTTTTTTACTCAAACAAGCTGTGAGCCGGGTCATTCCCACCCCAGCTCTTTGTTTACGTGGGCTGCAAAGCAGGAACAACCTGGGCTGCAGCTCATTGGTGTAAAAAAGGGCATGAACTTGGCTAAAGATTAATTCAGAGGACGTCCAAGCTCATTCCTACTATACAGTATGGTAGAGTATGCATTGTGACATGGAAGGACACAATCTGGAACTCATAAGTAGGCCACACTGTTATGGCTAGACCAGAATTACGAGGCGATCTTCCAGCTGTAGACTAAAATAAGGACTCACCAATTAAAAAAGAAAAATAAGCAGAATTTTTTTTTTGAACAGTTCTTTAAAGTAGCATTGAACCACGCGCGTCTTCATTTTTACCAGCTTGGCAAAATATGGCAACTGACATATCCAACCGGATTGAGCAAAAAGGCAATGTCGATTAAAAACTTTCTTTGGTTTTGGGTGAACAGTGATGGAGATATTCCATAGTGGGGAGAACAAAAAAAGAAAAAATAATAACTTATAGCTGTTGAGGCTGCGGTAACCCAAAGGAATGGGAAAACACGCCACCTTCTGAGTGCACGGAAGGTGAAAGTCCATCTCTACGCAGTGAAGAGAAGGTCACTCTCTAAGGCCCCGTACACACGACCAGTTTCCTCGGCAGAATTCAGCTTCCGACCGAGTTTCTGGCTGAATTCTGCCGAGAAACCCGGCCGTGTGTACACTTTCGGCCGAGGAAGCCGACGAGGACCTCGGCGAGGAAATAGAGAACATGTTCTCTATTTCCTCGTTGTTCTATGGGAGCTCTCGGCCCGCCGAGCTCCTCGGCGGCTTCAGGGCTGAACTGGCCGAGGAACTCGATGTGTTTGGCACGTCGAGTTCCTCGGCCGTGTGTACGAGGCCTGAGCCTCAGGTGTTCCCTTTCTGGGTCCTCTCTGGGAATCTCAGGCGGTTGCAAGGAGTTGGTTGTGTGCACACAACTAACTACTGGGAGATCATACATTTTCTATGTCTGATGTGGTGGTGTGCCATCTTCACCATCCATGACACAGCCAAGATATGGGGGCAGCTCTCAGCGAGAATGCTCAGTGAAAGCCTTTTAAGCGGTTTGAGAATATCTACTTTGTATAAAGTATGTTGATATTTTATGCATTCAGTTCTATCAGCGGCCCCCAGTTAATATTACTGCCATGTCTTGATATCTTAGTCATACCGAACGGCTTCTGCAGACTGCAGGTACAGTGTTGAATCAACTACTACCACTCTTGCATCCTTCTTTCTGTGATGTTAAGCAGTGGTGACTACACTGTCATTTCTATTTGTCAGTAAAATATCAGGTGTGACAGTATTTGAAGAAACATTTGAAGAAGGAATACTTTCAATTACATGCAAGTAAGTGTTAAATCATATATATAGTTGTGTTAAAAATAATAGCAGTCCGACATCACTAACCAGATCAATTACTGTCTTTGGTAAAAAAAATATATATTTCTACATGGCAAATAATTACTAGTGGGTGTAGTAGAGTGATACTGTAGACCCAACAGTCATGACATGCATGCTGCTCACCCCTGTGTGCAGCCTAGAACGCTGGCTCCATGTCGTCCTCAGTCTCTGTTTGCTCAGTTAAGCCTACAGCCTCACACTGATCACAGCCGCTTGGTCTCAGGTGTTCCCTATTCATGCTGTTTAATGCTAACTTCAATGTTACTGTGCTGCTTATTTTAATAAAGTGTTTTTTTTATTTGATACTGGCCACAGCGCCCTGCTGTTCCTTTTCTTCTACATTGAGGTGATCCTACCCAGATCTTCTGCATTAGCTGCAGTGGTGCAGTCTTGGTCCCTTCTCATGTTCAGCTATTCATCTATCCATCCTGTTGCCTCATCCATTCATCTACACTGTTTATGGTCTACAGATACAGATGGAAGTTCCAATGGACCAAGGGACTTTGCACTTCTCCTAGGAGTGCCGTGTTGTTTACTTGTACACTCTTTGGATTTGCTAAATCCACAAAAGAACTGTGGTCTGTTTTCCTCTGATGTCAGGAACAATCTATGTGCCAAATTCCTTTAAAAACTGCTTGCAAGTGTACCTAGAAGAACTGATGCTGTTTTAATGGACCAAATATCGACTTCAGTTTGTTTTTCTGTTTATGCAGGTTTTTAATTGATATTCATTGCATTCGTTTGAAAGCATTCTCAGCATATACAGCATTGTTCACAACTGCCTGATACTTTAGCGCAATATAAATACAGCATACACACACACAAAGTTTTACTTTTTTTATACGTACATGTATTCCTTTTTAACCTTGAAGGCACTTGATACATTTAACACAGTAGTAGCTAGTGAAAAATTAGCACTCTACATTAATGAATAACAGTGATGGACTATCTTAATTTACAATGAGATAAGAAGAACCTTAATGAGGATATTTTTAATTTCTCAGACTTCCCAATGGGTGAATAATCTGTCTGGTGGGGATATTACCCTGCTATTAAATAGTAAAGGTGGAGTAAGTTGTTACTGTATATATGGTTATGCTGTAACGTATATATTCTTTGATAGTTTTACCAGATGGGTCTTCAATATATCAAATGTTGCACACTCAAGCTCGGATATTACTATTGGGAAAGGGATGATTTCAGCATTAGTCAGATTATACGCCTGCCAATTCAATGTCCTTCATAGATCATGGCTAGAAAGTGAGCACAATAGGCCACAATGGAACTAGTGCAGGGCAAAAAAACAAGTTCTGTAGCTCACCTTAAAGGAAACATGTCATTAGAGAACTATATATGCTTCCATTAATAACCACTTTTATAAAAACACAAGCTGCCTTCCTGTCACATGGATCCTTTGTCTGTAATTATTTCTAAATCACTAAATCAGTACAAACATTCAGACATAAGTACACCTGATCTACATATGTGTTCCGGATCATGCAATTAAAAAAGTAACATAGCCAGGGAATGTACATGAAAGCCAAGCAACTAGGATTTTCCAGGTTAGAAAACTTCATATTCACCCCTTATAATCCCACCCCCTCTGCTACAGAAATAATGCTTTTTTTGGGTTATTTTTCATTGTAGATGCACGCCCCCCTCCTTTCCTCCCTCTTCACCTAGGCCCGTGGTCTTTAAAATGCAGCCTGGTGGTCAAATGTGGCCCGTTTCTTGCTTTTATCAGGTCCTTGGGGCACTATTCCATTCACTGACATAAACAATTGGGCATATGTCCTCACACTGACACCAACAATAGGGCAACATTTCTCCCAATGAAACCAACAATAGGGCACAATTCCTCCCAATGACACCAACAGTGGGGCACAATTCCTCCCACTGACACCAACCAAGGGGCACAATTCTTCCCTCTGACACAAACAGGGGGGCACTATTCCTTCCACTGACACCAACAATTGGGCATATGTCTTTCCACTAACACCAATGAATGGGCAAAATTTCTCTAGATGACACCACCGATAAGGCACTATTCCTACCACTGACACCAATAATTGGGCATATGTCTTTCCCCTAACACCAATGAGTGGGCAAAATTCCTCCCGATGACACCACCAATGGGGCTCTATTCCTACCACTGACATGAACAATGGGGCATTGTTTACTCCCACTGACACTAGGGCATTTTCTATTCCCATTGGCCTTAATCTGGCCCCCCACAGTCGGAAGGACAGAATACTGGCCCTTTGTTTAGAAAGTCTGGAGACCCCTGGCCTAGGCAAATGAAATGCAGTGCCCCAGGTACCTCATGGGATATGTGGGAGCACTGCACATCAATCCATTCTTTAAAGGAGGAGGGGGGCTTAGCGACGCCTCATCGGGAGGTAGTGTCTGAACCCGGAAGAAGCTGCAGCCCCCTGATGACGCTACAGGAGACCATGGCAGTGCAGGCCCGAGCGGTGGCTACAGAGAAGTGGATCTCAGAAGGACAAAGCTGGACCTGCTGGGAGGTGAAACTGTGCACAACCCAGAATCAGGTAAGCAGGGAATAAAAATGTATAACTAACTAGGAATCTTCACTAAGGAAGGCCTTATATAACTAAATATCAAATACAAGCTTTTCATAACTCAAGCCAGCAAAGCCTAATAAATTCTTATATCTAAAGTTTTCACATTCGAAAAGGATATTATTAGGTTTCTGCTGAACAGTACTGAGTAGGGTTGTCCCGATACCACTTTTTTAAGACAGAGTACAAGTACCGATACTTTTTTTCAAGTACTCGCCGATACCGATTGCCAATACTTTTTTTTAATCTCATGTGACAGTGGCACAGTGTATTTTTTTTTACAATTTTTTTTTATTTTTTTTACAATGCTTTCTTTCTTTCTTTTTTTTAAAGGGACAGTATCAGTGTGTTTTTTATTTAATTTTTTATTATTTTTTACAATAATTTTTTTTATTATTATTTTTTTATAAGCCCTGTTGGGGGGCTTTGGTGAGATATCAGGGGTCTTAACAGACCTTTGACATCTCCCCTTTGAGACAGAGAAAGTGACTAAGGACACAGATTCCCCAGTCCCTTTCTCAGCAGCCTCAGCTGCGCTAAAAATGAATGGAGAGAAGACAGCGGATCCTCTCCATTCATAAACCGAAATATTGTAAACATAGTTTACAATGTTTAAGTTATGTGAATGGACAGAGTCAGTGATCACTGACTCTGTACATTCCGAACAGTAAGGAGCCGGCTCCTTCCTCCGCTCTCCATCCTGACAGATCAAGGGGGTGGAGGAGGAGCACGGAGGGGGACAGCAGCACGGAGGGAGAGAGCAGCATGGAGGGGGACACAGAGGGAGAGAGCAGCATGGAAGGGGACATGGAGGGAGACCGCAACATGGAGGGGGACACGGAGGGAGACCGCAGCACGGAGGGGGACATGGAGGGAGAGACCAGCATGGAGGGGGACATGGAGGGAGGGAGACAGCAGAAAAACGGAGGGGGGCTGGAGGAGGATACTAGTCAGCGGTGATTTGTGAGTTACAAGCACCGATCACCGCTGATTTTATATTTCGTAGTAAATATACTTTGCTAATCCATACAAATGTTTGCACTGCCATATTAAATAAGCCCACTGAGTCATTAAGGTGGGAAATAATAATCATACAAATATTTTCACTGAAACACTTCTTATATGACATTGCAAATTCTGATAGCAACTGCAGATACACTAAGGTGCTAAAGGCAAAAATGTAATATATTGCAGCTTACCAATCATTAGATGTGGTGGCTGCATCAAGTTTCTTTTTTTCCCTGTTTTCACCTGGTGATCTGGACAGTAAGCATGGCTGGTGCAAGGATTTTTGATACCCTCTTTTCCCTACCCATGTGACAAGAAGCATCTCTATACACGAAGCATCAGCTTCCTCTAGAGCTGGCTCGGGTGCTGAGATGCGCCTCTATTAACAACACCGGTCAGACGGAGCAGCTGCCTGGGACTGAGTTAGTTACTTGCTGCAGCCTGCAGAGCATGCAGACACGGAGGGAAACCAGTACCTGGGCGCTCCTAGGCAGCAGTGTGCCCTAGGCAGCTGCCTAGTTTGCCTAGTGGTAGCACCGGCCCTGCCAGTAAGACATCTCCAGTATTAGTGAGACACCACTCTGGATGAATGAGCATAGGTGGCACGGCAGACAGCAGCATTGTCAGTGTTAAATGTATTAGCAAATTTATTTACACTAATACAGTGAAACCAAACTCCAGCTCACACTTTATAATCAGTTACAGCTAATTTTTTTTATTTTTTTGGGATAAAGGTTTTGCATGAATAAATAAAAGCTGATCATTTTAAAGCACTCCTGTCAGTGTCGAATGGTTTGTCTCATCCATGTAAACTGATATATTCTGTAGGAAAGCTTGTGCTTTTGAAAAACAACAAACTTGATGGCTGGATCACCAGATGGAAATGGTAAAAAAAAAAAGCCTAAAGAAGAAAACAAATGCAGCCCTCACATCTAAGAATTGGTAAAGTGCAATATAATGTAGGTTTTCTTTTGTATTTAATACTGCTTTAAATCAACCTTTATTAACTCAAAACTTTACACCTAATACATATCCTCAGGAGTGGGTGAAGCTGTCTTTTAGATAAATTATAGTTGCTATAGAATTTGAGCGGGGCAGAAATTGGTTCATTTACTATAGGCACTGGCATGACCAAGTGTAAATAATTGGTTAACAGATCTGACTACATTACATCTATATGTAATTGGCTGCCATAGGTTACTGTACCTGTTTTACTACACAGAAATGTTGACAATCATAGTAGTTCTGTGTCTAATAACCATGCAGCATACAGTTAAGTTAATTAGCAAAGAATGATGATGATGTGAAAAGGGCAGTAACCCAAAGCAACCAATTCCAGATTACATCAATGAAATACAAATTCTGATTGGCTGCTGTAGAGTACTGTGTTTTACCCACTAAAAGGCGTTGGGACAGTTTCAATGATAAGGCTGAAGACTGAGAATATTTTTACATACTGAAATTTGTCCAGACAGGAACTGGGGAGCGTCACGCAACATTCCAGGACTCATTGGAGAAGTGACAGATATGGAGGGACGATCCATTTTCTGGGACTCAAACGAACTAGAACCTATTTGTGACATAAACAGCAAATTAGTTTGGAGAACTAAACAAGGAAGAACCAACACACAACCCATAAAAAACTATTTCCATAAGAGTCAACCTGTCAGCAAGGGTTGAAATTGCCTAACAACACACCTATTTTTACAGAGTGAGACAGTGGAATCAAATTAAACACCAAATCACAAAATATGAATAAGCAAAAGAATGGGGGGAAAAGGAGAGGTAATAACCCTTGGGACTTTTAAGGTGTTGGATGTGGAGATCAAGACTCACTTATATAACATATAAAATAAATACATTTTATTAGAAAGATAAAAAACATGAGAACAACGTTTTATCCATATCAAAAATCACTTTCCCTCAGCAGAGCTTTTGTTGTCTTTTCGTTGTCTATAACATATAAAACGCCACACCGGAATCTCCTGAGGAAGATCTGCTGAGTGAAACATGTTGAGAGTGGTAGTGTCTGTAAATTATGCCTTTATAGAACAAGCGATTTTTGAAATGGATAAAACTTTGTTCTCATGTTTTTTATCTTTCTAATAAAATGTATTCATTTTATATGTTGCATAAGTGAATCTTGATCTCCACACCCAACACCTTAAAAGTCCAGAGGGTTGTTACCACTCCCCCCCCCCCCCCCATTATTATTTAGTTCCTTTTATATATTAGAAGCCTTCTCAATAGAAAATAATAGGATGGTGCCTGTATGGTTAGAAGTAAGGGATTGGCACAGAGTGTTGGCAATGTGGGCTGCACAGCATGAATCTAGGAACGTGCACAGGTGAGTAAAATTCGCTGGGAATGGCTAGGGAAGAAGGGGGGTCTTATAGGAAAACTTTATGAAAAGTATAGCCATTCTTTATAAATCAGAAGTGCCACAGCTTCGATGTAATAGAGTCTCTGGTGTCCTACAAAGGCAGCAGCTAAACCAAAAAAACACTCATGACTGGTGTTCACAAGTGATAGAAGAATCTAAGGCCTCGTACACACGACCGAACATGTCTGCTAAAACTGGTCCGCTGACCAGTTTCAGCAGACATGTTTGGTCTTCTGTACGGCCGACCGGACAAATGTCCGGCAGATCGGACAGGTTTCCAGCGGACAAATGTTTCTTAGCATGCTAAGAAACATGTCCGCTGGAACCATGTCCGTGGGACATGTTCGGTCGTCTGTACAGACTCACCGGACATGTCCGATCGGCCGCCATCCCTTGCATGCGTCAAATGTGATTCGACGCATGCGTGGAAGCATTGACCTTCCAGGGTCGCGCACGTCTCCGCGTCATTGTCGCGGCCACGTCACCACGCTGTCTGTCCGCGCGGAATTCTGTCTGATGGTGTGTACAACCATCAGACAGAAATCTCCGGGCGGACATGTCCGCTGAAAACGGTCCGGCCGACCCATTTCATCGAACAGTCCGTCCGTGTGTACGAGGCCTAACAAGCCCATTAGCACCATTGCTCTAACTGGGATGCCAATATCTGGCCCTTTAAAGCAGAACTACATTTTCTCAATATACAGTGGGAAAAATAATTATTCAATCCCCTGCAGATTTTGTAAGTTTGCCCGCTTACAAAGAAATGAGGGGTCTATAATTTTTATCATAGGTGTATTTTAAATGATGACAGAATATCAACCAGGAAACCAGAAAAAATACACAATACAAATATTATAAATTGAGCTGCAATTCAGTGAGTAAAATAAGTATTTGATCCCAAAGCAAAACTTGACTTCGAACTTGGCGGAGAAACCCTTGTTGGCAAGCACAGAAAAACTATCCCCTATTTTTGTAAACGCTATAACTTTTGTGCAAACCAATCAATAAACGCTTATTGCGATTTTTGCACCAAAAATATGTAGAAGAATACGTATCGACCTAAACTGAGGGAAAAATATTTTTTTTATATATTTTTGGGGGATATTTATTATAGCAAAAAGTAAAAAATATTACATTTTTTTCAAAATTGTCGCTTAAGTTTTGTTTATAGAGCAAAAAATAAAAACTGCAGAGGTGATCAAATACCACCAAAAGAAAGCTCTATTTGTGGGGAAAAAAGGACGCCAATTTTGTTTGGGAGCCACGTCGCACGCGCAATTGTCAGTTAAAGCGACGCAGTGCCGAATCGCAAAAAGGGGCCAGGTCCTTTACCTGCATAAGGGTCCGGGTCTTAAGTAGTTAAGGTGAAAAAACACCTTGTTGTCATGGGCCCCCCAGCCCCCCCCTTGTTTTACTTACCTGAGCCTGTTTACCTGCTGTGCACGTCCTCCAGTGTTCTCTTCTCCATGGAGTCTCGGCGTTGATTGGATAGATTGATAGCAGCGCAGCCATTGGCTCCCACTGCTGTCAATCAAATCCAATGATGCAGCTGCCGGGGGACGGGACGAGTCATACACTCTGTGTCTATGGACGCCGACTGTATGACAGGGAGCGCACCGGCAAGGTAACCCCCCTCGGGAGAAAGCTTCCCAGAGGGGGTTAGCTATTGTGGGGAGGAGCCGAGACAGCCGCAGAGGGACCCCAGAGCAGGAGGATCAGGGGCCACTGTGTGCAAAACGAACTGCACAGTGGAGGTAAGTAGCCAATAGCAGAGTGCACTGATCGGAGTGTTCTGCCAGGGTGGGTGGGGGGGGGGTTTGCGGCTGTCCCCCTGTCAAAACACAACAGCACAGCAGGGAAGATCGCTGGACTAACCTTGCATGCGTAGTACAGCGGCTCCTGGCCAGAGCTGTCGTTTTTTTTTTTTTTCGTGCAACCGAAAAAAAGACTGTAGTGTGTACCAGGCTTTAGGGGTTGATTTACTTTGCAGTTGCCCTCTGCCAGTGCAGTTAACCCAGAGTTTAGTAAATGATGTAAAGCTTAATTGTACAAAGAATACCCAATCACATGCAAGGGAAATAAAAAAAAAATGCATTTTTGCTTGCACATGATTGGATGATGGAAATCAGCTCATTCACTAAGCTCTAGAGCAATTGCTCTTGCAGAGTGCAACTGCACTTTGCAAAGGGCACAGTCTATTTGCCTTCAGTAAATCAACCTCTACAGTATGTGTCCATGTATGCATAGGCTTTTAGAAGGGTTTAGGAGCTGCTGTGGTTAGGTGAGGTTCAAACTCCCTCAACCTCCATCTCATGAACGTGGGAGAATCGCGTTCAGAATAGTAACGTTTTGAGGGCAATGAGGGCGGTAAATGATGCCCAAGTGTACACGAAGCCTAGCTGGGAAGCTGTGCTAAAGAATCATGGGAGGTTGCTTCAGGTATATGCAGGCATATTAAGGTAAATGTAATCATGCCTACAGATTTTGTTTTATTTTAGATATCAAAGGGTTTGATTAACTAAAATTAATGAATTTATTGATTAAAAAATCTGGATGCAGCTGTGCATAGTAGCAAATCAGCTTCAAACTTCAGCTTGTTAAGTTAAGCTTTACTAAAAACCTGGAAGCTGATTGGTTTCTATGCAGAGTTGCACCAGATTTTGCACTCTCCAGTTTTAGTAAATCAACCTCAAAGTCTCTTTTATTGTTTATTTTGCAGGTGAAGAAACTTTTGTGGGAGAGCGACATCAGAATCACCGACCAATTTCAATATCCAAAATGTGATTCGCCCATACAAATAAACACATCATGTCACTTACTGGAATCTTGCGGGGCGTGTGTGCTATCAGGTATCCTGGGGATATCTCTGAAATAGAACAGTAAAACTCTGTTAAACATTTTGGCATATGCACAGTCATACCTAAAAATAATTGCACTTTTCCTAGAAAATAAGATTGATTTTCAAGATCAGGAGGATCTGTATGACACATAATCCATAACTGAATTTCATAGGTCCTTTAAGAGAAAACATGGAGAAATATATGATCTTCAGGACAATCTACAGTCTATTGCTGATGGCCTTCAAAGCAGCATGCATTCCTCTGCCCCATACTAGCTGACTAGCCTGAAAGTGATATTCTTCCAGTCAGTTTCATCCCACAAAGATCAGCATAACATCAGGATGTGTAATGACAGTTCAGGCTGGAGTCAGATAAGGACAGAGGCATGCCCTTGTCAGGACTACACCACAGACTCATCTCACTTATTGGTAAGTATATGCAGAAGGGTTAAAGTGTAACTCCACTTTTGTTCAGAAAAAAACATTCCCCTCCGGGTGATCTATGTACACTGCAAAGATTTTAACAAACTTTGTTGCAGATTCCTACCTTTTGTTATTATGAAGGG
The DNA here is from genome assembly GCF_905171775.1 of Rana temporaria. Lineage (NCBI taxonomy): Eukaryota > Metazoa > Chordata > Amphibia > Anura > Ranidae > Rana > Rana temporaria. Next base: position 370,966,758 of record NC_053493.1, on the reverse strand, counting down.
ATAGCCGTTTGTCTGTGTCCATGTATAGAATTAATTTCTATGGGAGTGTTTTTATAATTATCAGTCAGCTGCTGCACCTGCAGGGCTCTAATGAGGAAAGAGGCAGGGTCTGCATCCCTTTAGACATGGCCTCCAAAGGGCGTATATCATAAAAAATGCATTTTTTTTGCTGCAGGGGATGCCAAAAATCTGACTTGTATCTTAGGGCAGACTTTGGGACAATCAGTAAGCCAATCACACAAGCAGGAAATTACATTTTCAGGGGGCGTTCTGTACACCAGCTGTGTGAAAACACCTCTAGGTAGCCATATTGCATTGCATTTTACAGAAAATTATAGCACTGCAGATTGAAAAGGAAAGGTGATTTTAATAACATTCAAGAATACGCTATATTCTTTTCTTTTTATGTTTTTGTGCCACAAAAGTGAAGTTACCCTTTAAGGATGGCACCACCATTCTGGTACACACGCTACTGTGAGCCAAGTCAATCAAAAAAGTCTGGAAAATACATGCCTGTCATGTCCAGGCTCTCAAAGCAGCCTATGGTGCTAATCTGGAAACTTGACTTACTGAGAAGAAATTTAGAGGCATCGGACATAAGAAAAAAAGGCAAGCAATAAACACTAAATAGCTTCCTTTACCTTAGTGCAGTCCTCCTTCACTTACCTCATCCTTCGATTTTGCTTTTAAATGTCTTTATTTCTTCTGAGAAATCCTCACTTCCTGTTCTTCTGTCTGTAACTCCACACCGTAATGCAAGGCTTTCTCCCTGGTGTGGAGTGTCATGCTCGTCCCCTCCCTTGAGGGGGAGGGGGCAAGCAGGAGAGTCAGGATGCCCACTAACACACAGCTCCTTTCTCTATCTGCAACGTAGAGAGTGTCCTGACTCTCCTGCTCGCCCCCCTTAAGTGAGGGGGAGAACATGACACTCCACACCAGGGAAAAAGCCTTGCATTACTGTGTGGAGTTACAAGCAGAAGAACCGTAAGTGAGGATTTCTCAGAAGAAATAAGGACATTTAAAAGCAAAATCGAAGGATGAGGTAAGTGAAGGAGGGCTGCACTAAGGTAAAGAAAGCTATTTAGGATTTTTTTTTTTTTTACCTTTACAACCCCTTTAAGTATCAGGAGTATATTACACTTTACATGTCTTAACTACACTTTATATTTACTTTATTAAATAAAGTCAAGATATTCTTTAAAATGCACCCATACCCACCCGTGCATAACAAGCAAAAAAAGAGCTTAAAAGAGAAGGCACTCCTTACCTCCCTAGCTACGTGTACTATGGAGTTATTAATTCATACTCAAAGATCACAATTAAAACTCTAAAGTTGTGTTTCAGTCAGTTTCTAAAAGTTCAGAAACATCTGCTGTTTGTGTACAATACAGGGCTGCAATGATAACATTGTATTGGAAGTAATAGGAAAAAAAATGAAACTTTTTGTGCCTTTATTGTGAAATTTGAAGACAAATTTCTTTACAATGCCTAAAGCTACAGAGGTGAGTTGGGGCTTTGTTTTAGAGCATGTTTGGAATTCTGAAACACTTTGGTCTGTGTAGTCTGGACATCTCAAAGTGATGTTTACCATTAATTCAATAATATGCAGGAGGTGAGACAGTAATATCAACTGCTTTATTTTATGCAGTTACATAATACGACAGGGAAGGATGGGTAACACGATGCACATTATTTTATTAATGTTTTGTCAAGTAAAACAAATCATTCATATATGTCCCAACTGCATTTAAATATTAGGCTAGAGTTAAGTTTATACCCTAAACATTTGTCTTTAGCTCAAGACCTTTATCCTATGTAACGTCTTTTGTCGCGTACACACGATCGGTCAAACCGATGAGACCGGTGTGATGGACCGTTTTCATTGGACCAAACCGATCGTGTGTGAGCCCCATCGGTTAATTATCCATAGGTTAAAAAAAATCAATCTTGTTTTAAATTTAACTGATGGATACCTAACCGATAGAAAAAAAACGATCGTTTGTAGGCACGTCCATCAGTTAAAAATCCACGCATGGATAATGAACACTCCTTGCTCCATGGTTAATGTACTTCTTCCTGTTTTATCTGTGCTTGCTAACTGCACTGAACGGTTGTATATTTTGTAAACTTGAACCTTTGACCAATAAAATTGTTATTGATAATAAAAAAAAAAAAATCCATGCATGCTCAGAATCAAGTCGACGCATGCTTGGAAGCATTGAACTTCGTTTTTTCAGCACGTCGCTGTGTTTTACGTCACCGCGTTCTAACACGATCATTTTTTTAGGCACGACTGACCATCAGTCAGCTTCATCGGTTAACCGATGAAAACGGTCCATCAGACCATTTTCATCGGATGGACCGATCGTGTGTACAGGGCTTTAGTGCCTCTGCTCTGTTTCAACTCTTCTCGGGAACTGCCCAAAGCAGTGCTTCTTGTTAGCTGGTGGACTGGTCTTTGGGTATGAGCTGCTAAGCCCAGATCTCTTGATCCACCATCTGACGCCTTTTATGTTTTTGTTTTCTTGCTACAATTTTGTGGGCTAAACCTTTCTTTTATGTCTTATGTCACCACCTGTGATATTAGAAGAGGCCCAATCTATGCCCTAACAAGATCACATATACCAATACCTCTATTAAAGCCTGGGGTGCATGTCCAAAATATGCAATCCTGGGACTTGCACCAACACCAAAAACACAAGCCTATGCCCCACTAATAATACCATCCTCCCTATTGCAACATTTAAATTAAAAAGCAGAAGAAAGGCATGATCAAGAACGATGTAATGGCTGAGCAAAATGTATATTAATTTTACAAAAAGCTTTGGAAAGGTATGACTGGAAAGACTGATGATTTTGCCTGTGCACATTTAGAATGTCTCTTATATCCCAAACTTTTTATTTTGTTTTGGATAAATTAGGAAAGGCTAAGCAACTTTTTCGAGTAGTTACTACTGTCTGCGCCCCAATGGGAAGATTCATTCCATTAATTTGTCCTGATAACCATTGTCACCATAACTGGAAGTAAGGGAAAAGCTAACATTTTAAGTTGTCACTGGAATGGGAATCAAGTGGAAGTTTTTCAGTGGGACACTTGCTGCAGTTACAACTATCCAGAGAGAAATTGCCAAGCTTTGAAAGGATTTCCTCTCACTTCCTGTTGTGTCTATGGCACAGGATGTAAAAGGAACCCTTCCCCTATTAAGAAAAATCGATTTATTGACATTTAAATATATTTATCTTTGAATTAGGCAGAAAGAAGACTACCCATTTAGCATAGTAACCCAGCTGGCATGTACTTTACATTAATTTAGAAAAGTAAGAATAACCTGTATTTAGTGCTATTTGGTTGTTAGGGGTTATTTCACTACCCAAAATGCTCTTTTGCCTTATAAAACTTGGTGATTTCTCATATCATTTATTGGCTGTGTAAAACTATGCATACTTACCCTATGGGTCTGGAGACCACTAATTCTACTTGTGCCTCTGGTTTGGACTCCAGAATTATATTGTAAACTTCTTCAAATGTTGCACCTTGTAATATCCGCCCATTCCATTCTAAAACCTCATCACCTGGAGAAGACCAGAAATATAGAAGTTACTTAATACAGCAGGTTCCACAAAGAACGTTAAAAAATAAAAATAAATGATTACATTTCAAAAAGGAATTTTGTAAAATACTAAAATTAACAAGAAGGGGAAAATAAATCTAAAGAGTCAAGTAATTTGTAGCAGTTTATTTTTGTTGTAAATTAAATAGGTAAATGTATGAAACTTTATGTCTTGTTTATTTCTTGTAGAATATTACTTTGTCTTGATTCCGTCTGAACAAAACAAGTGGCAAGTCTGTAAACTGTTAAATTTGTAGGCATGCATATTAACATTTTAATATATAACCATGTCACAAACACTTAAAACACCTGGCGCTGGGAGACAATGTTTACCCTAATTAACCTGAACAGCTCATAAAAACGTGAAAACTGAGTTTTATTTTTTTAGATGTATTAAACCACAGGTTTAAAATAAATATAAAGAGATGTGTTCATTTTAAGGTAGGCACTTGAGTCATGTCCCACACTCTATTACCAAACCTTTGTCATCCTTCTTCCAAAAAAGCTCTTTCTTGCCTCACAGCTTATTCTAAAGCCTCGCACACACGACCGAGGAACTCGACGGGCGAAACACATCGTTTTCCTCGTCGAGTTCCTTGTTAGGCTGTCGAGGAACTCGACAAGGCAAGTTTCTCCATTCCCGTCGAAGAAAAAGAAGACATGCTCTCTTTTTGGCTCGACGGGATCCTCGACAGTTTCCTCGTCGAAAAATGTACACACGACCGGTTTCCTCGGCAAAAAAAAATTCCAGCAAGTTTCTTGTTGGTTTTTGCCGAGAAACTCGGTCGTGTGTACGAGGCTTGACTCCAGCAAATCTCAGGCACGTGTGATTAGTGTTCCCTTTACATCCTCCTTGGTTGTCAAAACCTTGCTAACATGCAAGCCATCTTCCTGATGAAACCTTATCACTCTTCTTTAAACTTCAGTTACCTGTCAGTAACCCTCACATGCCTTTCTCATGCCTCTTTTAAATTTATTTTCTTTAATTGTCTTTAATCAAACTTCTCATTCCTCCTCTAAATGACTGTCACCTTTCTCCCACATCTGTCTCACTGTTCTGAGCTGTAGAGTCCCTCATAAGTTGTCCTTCTCAAACCTCCTTTGATCCTCAATCAACCATCACTTAACCTTTCCATGACTCTAAACCTCAGTCACATCCTACCATATCCTTTACAAACCACCTCTGATCCTCAGTCAACCATCCTTATCCTTTTTATGACTCCAAACCTCAGTCAGTTTCCTACTATATCCTCTACAAATCTCTTCTGATCCTCAGTCAACCATCATGTATCCTTTTCATGAATCCAAACCTCAGTCACTGTCCTACTATATCCTCCACAAACCTCATCCGATCCTCAGTCAGCCATCCCTTATCCTTTTTATGACTCCAAACCTCAGTCAGTTTCCTACTATATCCTCTACAAACCTCTTCTGATCCTCAGTCAACCATCATGTATCCTTTCCCTCTCGGCAGGAGACTAACACAGGAGGAAACCCTAGACGGGTTGACGCCAAAGTTAGTCAGTAGTTCCAGTCCCCCAATGCCGGTATTCACACAGTGCCCCAAATAAATTGTCCCAAACATAGCATTACTCACCCAGCCAACCTCTGCCTCTCTCAGAGAACATGATCGCCGCTGGGGAGAGGCGTGGACTGGCCCTTCTCCCTGGAGTCCTTTCAGCCACTGGAGAGAAGACAGGGTGAGTGGGTTCACTCCGTCATGCTGTTGGGGATCTGGGCCAACTGCCCAGGATCCCTGGGGTATACAAGTGGAAACTGAAGTCCCATCCACTTTTGGTAGGTAAAAATCCCCCAGTGCTTGCAAAGCATGGCTGACATCCACCTGTCTCAGTGCTGCACCAATTTGTGGAGTTGTGATTGATTAATTGATTTTTGAGCTTAATTAGGCGCCAAATGCCCACTGTGAAGTGAGCGTCTAAGCGCCGCTGGTAAGATGTAACTTTGAATCAATCCGTGGTGAAGAAGAGAGAGAAAAGAGAAGAGAGGGCGGTGAAAGGAAAGGGTACCAACACTTAGGGGAGCAAGAGGAAAGAGCCGTGAAGTGTATGAGAAAAAATATAAAAGAAAAAAGGAACAGTGGGGATACTAGAGGAGGGGTAGAAGACATCATAGTTATTAGAGAGGCAAGTGGCCCCTTCAATGAGGGGGGGGACTGTGAGAGGGAAAAGAATATAAATTGTGTCAGTGGAGATCGCAGTCCCATCCACTACCAAAGTAACTCCCTCTTCTTTTAGTTGAAGGCAGAGGCCAGCAGAACTCTGCCCTGTTGCCGGCCCTTCTGTTGGGTTACTGCGAGTGGAGACCACAGTCTTATCCCCCGATATCAGCTCAAGCTGCAGTTGTGTGCAGAGGCCAGTAGCATTCTGCCTTGTTAGCACTTCAGCTGATGACCCCACATCATCCACTCTGGCTAACTGTTGGGGAGTGACCATCACCTTCTCACCATCGGCCCCTGGAACTGCCGCAGGTGGGGATCAGCACTTAAGCTGGAGGAGTCTCTTGTAACTCCAGAGATGCTGCTGTTGGTGCTGGGCAGAGCTCAGTGAACCAACTCCTCTGGCTCACCAGGTTGTTCTTCCTCAGCAGAATAGTCTATCAAATCCCCAATCTCTATAACTGGTGTCTGGGGATAGATTCACCATCTCCTGTCCATAGAACAAAGAAGAGGTTACTGGTGCAGGGCAGAGCTCAGTTATGTCTGGCTCTGATGCCAGCTCTCCTGCTGGGTTGGTGGCATCATTCTGGGGAGCCATCTGCTGCTGGAAAGGGGAGCCGGCTGCTCCATCTCCCTTAATCTCGTCTGGCTGCTGGGATGACATGGCTATGGTACTGTCTTTCAGGTGCATGGATCATTGTTGGGGAGGAAAGATCGCTTCCTCCACCCTGGCTAACTGTTGGGAATGGACAACAAACACCTCCTCTCCCTTCTCCTCCTGGATCTTAATCTGCTGCTGGGAAGTGACCATCTTCTTCTTACCCTGGGCCTCCGCAACCGCCGCAGGTGTAGGGCAGAGGTCTTGGACCCTCTGTCCAGTTGTCAGCACTTCAGCTGCAGAAGTTTCTGGTGACTCCACAGATGCTGCTGACAGAAAATCCCATGTCTCTGTCAGTATTGTTGGGATTAAGGCCAACTGCCTCTTCTCTCAGGAATGCTAAAGATGCTAGCAGCACTCTGCCCTGTTGTCAGCACTTCAGCTTTGGAGATGGCAATCTCTGGAGTTTCCACTGCCGATTCTCTGGCATACTGCTGAACGTGTTCTAGCAGTTTCCTGTATGCCCTCTCCAGATGTTGTTCCTTCCTTAGCAAATAGTCCATATCTGAGTTAAGCTTTGAGACCCCTGCAAGACCAAGCATTGCCTCTCTGTATTCTAGTAGGTCTTCAAGGGTAGGTTCCCCATCATCGCCAAAAACAAAACAATCTGTAAGGCTCTCCCACAGCAATCCAGTTCCACAAAAGTCATATCCCTCCGGAGAGCATTCTGTTGTCTGCGTGCCATTGCAGAGCTCAATAATGATTGTCCAGTTCTATGTCCTGCTGGACCAGCCTGTTCAACTTAGTCAGCCATTGCTCCTGGGGCCGCTTTCCCAGGAATGCCATCCGTAGCTCCTGTTGTTCATTGGCCTGTTGCTCTGGGGTTGGAAAGCACTTGCCCTGTTGAATAACAGCGAATTGGAGGGCTCTAATGCAGAGTCCTACCTGAGCTTCAGGTATTCACCCGCAGACACAGTCCTGGAGTATGCTAAAAGGACAATCTGCAGCACCCCCGGGAACTCTGATTCCAGATCCATATCTCCGCTGAGGTGACTGAAGTCTGCTATTCCGATCTTGTATCCAGGTGGAGGTTTGGATGTGTTCACAGCCAGGAAGCACAATCCCACCACTGGCACCAGTTGTGATGTCCAACGTAAATGCTTCCTTTGTCCAGGACCAACACTATCCAAGACCCTTTATCCCACCCAGTCACTAGTCGTAAAATAGTGTAGGGTGACAAACAGCAGACTCCCTTTTATTCAAGCACATGTTACCAAAGACATAGAACTTAGATACACTGCCTCCCACCCTTGGATTCAGGGCGGGGTAAACTGTCCAATAACAATAGACACATAGGTCAGGTGTATTAAAACTACTCATCAGTAAACAGTCTTATTAGCAGGGAGAGCTGTTGGAGGAATGCCCCCCCTCCACAGAGATACACATCCCATAAAATACTTTCCTTCCAAGGCAGACAGACACAACAAAACAATGGAATACAACCACACCCCAAATGATCCCAGCAAAGAGTCCACAACAGCATAAGACAACACACAATATATACATATATACAACATTCCAGTGTGGCTGTACAGTGAGTCTGACTAGTATAAATCATAGTGGGGTTCTCAGTCAACCTGTTCCCCTAATGGACACAGGATGATTTACACATAAGAGGGGTCGGGGAAGCTGGATACTGAGTTTCCAGATCCCCTTTCCAACCCCCTCCCTAAAAATAGCCCCCCACCTCGCTTTAAAAAAAAAAAAATGTCACTATACATAGCTTTTTCCAGCAGTCTCCAGGCTGGTCATACTATAACAGTGGAGGCAGGTAGTCCTTACCCCAGGATAGGGCATTACTCCTATAATGACATGTGGGTGCTGTTCTGTCCAGGAACGCAGGCCTGAGTACACAGGAAATTGGTTGGATGATGCTGCGTATAATTTTATCAGAAAGAGAGCCAGTGCTGGATCACAGAGCAATGAATATGTGGAGGACAGCGCTGTAGTTGGTCTTGTCTCTATCTATAACTTAAATATCATTTTTATGATTCCTGATTCCCTTACCAAAGATGGCGGTGCTTCCACCCGAGAACCGAGGGACAAATCAGCACCGGGACCCAACATCGTGGGCGCCCTGGACAGGTAAGTGTCCATATATTAAAAGCCACCTTTAACCCCACGTCACTATAGCATGCCTAGTTATACTCTCTTGTTGTCCATATAAGCCATTGTTTAATGGCCAATTGTACAATAAGCCAATAATGAACTGAGGATGGCCAACAAGCCGTACACAAATATATGCAGCTTGAGTATAGAAGGATTGGGTCTAAGGTCCCCAAACCAAAGAGCCAAAGAAAAGGGGGGAGCGATTGGACTATTGCGGTAGTGCAGCTTGAAATAAACGACTTTATAATTTTAGGATTTACGGTATCAGTATATCAGTTTTAGATATAAGCTTGATCCAAGGAAATAACAGAATGAGTTGCATGGCTCTGGCCACTATTACAAACGGGAATTAAGAATACGTATTTCTTTAGATATGTGATGGGGACATTTAGATACTATTTGCAGAAAAAAAAACTGCTTAAACTTAAAAAAAAACAACATTATGGTATTCTCAAACAAATAGTCTAGAGCAACCTATGAAATCACTTTGAAATGTCCACCAGCCATTCTGATGTCATCAACATTTTTATTCTACTATCTTTTAATACACAATGCCCACAGAGAGCCAGTGGATATATTAAGCAGTGTAGTACCTTACCATAAGAATTGTGAAGTAAATTAGCAACATAAATCTTTACTGCAGATATAAAAACCACAATGATAGAAAATGACATAATACCAGCAAAGGGCACTAATGTGATTTATTTATACTGATGTGCGCACATTTCAACCCTCAACTCAAGACACCACAGACCTCCCGAGACTGGCGCCACATGCAGCAATGACGTGAGTGGCTCTTTAGTGACCCGATCCACAGCACAACTGAGTCATGCCCTGGTGCCCTGTTATATCTGTCTCCAGTTTACTAATGATATGACATTCATGGAGTGTCATCCAACACCCTACTTAGAAAGAAGCTTACATGGCCAATGTCCAACCATTATCTTGAGGCTTATTGTGAAGTAAGTACTCTTATGCATGATTTTTTTTTATTTATTTTATACCTTTATTTACATTTTTGCCCATCACCTGAAAAACATAGTTAAATACATTTTAACCTCCCTGGGGGTATGATTATGTCAGATTTTTGATGCTAAAAGCGGTACATTGTTTTGCATGGAAATTTGGCGTTTTATATTGTAGGCCTGTAATTCTTAGGAATAACTCACTTAAATCTGTCCAAACAAGAATCTAGTAGACATCCCAGGTATGATAAAGTTTAAACACAAAATCATAAATTATAATATAATAAATAACTATAAATAAGTATAACAAATAATAATATAATAATAATACAATTATAATTATAATTACAGTATATCATATTCCCCAGAGACAATTTTTATAACAGGACACAAAGCTCTATGCTCCATATCTTTAATTTTATATATTTTTTTCCCTTCTACTAAAGGAAAATAGACTGCCCTTAGTAAATGAGGGAAGCTCTGCTGACTTCCATCATCCAATCATGTGCAAGAAAAAAAATAAAAAAAAATTCATTCCATGTGATTGTTTTTTTTTTGTGAAACTTTACCTCATTTACTAAGCTCTGGAGCAACTGTACTTGCAAAGTGCACAGTCTGTTTGTCTTTAGTAAATCAACTGCTTTATTCGACACAATGAAAAAAGAACAGACATACCCGGTCGCAGCCGCCCAACAGTGTCTGCTAGGCTTCCCTTCTTCACTTTGGTGATATAAGCACAGAGAAGACCAGTCTCTGACATTTTTCCTCCCACAACCTGCAATAATAAGAGACATAATATAGAATGCTGGTTAAATAATGTCTATTTATGTTGCTTATACTTAAATGACTATAAAAAACGATTAAAGCATTGCAGTATAAGTTACTATATACACAGTATCTTGCAAAAGTGAGTACACCACTCACATTTTTGTAAATATTTTATTATATCTTTTCATGTGACAACACTGAAGAAATTACACTTTGCTGCAATGTATAGTAGTGAGTGTACAGCTTGTATAACAGTGTAAATTTGCTGTCCCCTCAAAATAACTCAACATAATCAATGTCTAAACCGCTGGCAACAAAAGTGAGTACACCCCTAAGTGAAAATGTCCAAATTGGGCCCAAAGTGTCAATATTTTGTGTGGCCATCATTTTTTTTCCAGCACTCCCTTAACCCTCTTGGGCATGGAGTTCACCAGAGCTTCACGGGTTGCCACTGGAGTCCTCTTCCACTCCTCCATGACGACATCACAGAACTGGTGGATGTTAGAGACCTTGCGCTCCTCCACCTTCTGTTTGAGGATGCCCCACAGATGCTCAATAGTGTTTAGGTCTGGAGACATGCTTGGCCAGTCCATCACCTTTAACCTCAAGCTTCTTTAGCAAGGCAGTGGTTGTCTTGGAGGTGTGTTTGGGTCGTTATCATCTTGGAATACTGCCCCGTGGTTCAGTCTCCAAAAGGAGAGGATCATGCTCTGCTTCAGTATGTCACAGTACACGTTGGCATTCATGGTGCCCTCAATGAACTGTAGCTCCCCAGTGCCGGCACAACTCATGCAGCCTCAGACCATGACACTCCCACCACCATGCTTGACTGTAGGCAAGACACACTTGTCTTTGTACTCCTAACCTGATTTTCGCCACATACACTTGACACAATCTGAACCAATTAAGTTTATCTTGGTCTCATCAGACCACAGGACATGGTTCCAGTAGTTGATGTGCTTAGTCTGCTTGTCTTCAGCAAACTGTTTGTGGGATTTCTTGTGCATCATCTTCAGAAGCTTCCTTCTGGGATGACAGCCATACAGACCAATTTGATGCAGTGTACGGCGTATGGTCTGAGCACTGACAGGCAACCCCCACCCCTTCAACCTCCGCAGCAATGCTGGCAGCACTCATACATCTATTTCCCAAAGACAACCTTTGGATATGACACTGAGCACATGCACTCAACTGTCTTGGTCGACCATGACGAGGCCTGTTCTAAGTGGAACCTGTCCTGTTAAACAGCTGTATGGTCTTGGCCACCATGCTGCAGCTCAGTTTCAGGGTCTTGGCAATCTTCTTATAGCCTAGATCATCTTTATGTAGAGCAACAATTATTTTATTTTTCAGATCCTCAGAGAGTTCCTTGCCATGAAGTGCTATGTTGAACTTCCAGTGACCAGTATGACCAAATGGCTAATGGGGCCCAATTGGGACATTTTCACTTAGAGGGTTACTCACTTTTGTTGTTGGTTTAGACATTAATGGCTGTGTATTGAGTTTTTTTTAGGGAACAGCAAATTTACACTGTTATACAAGCTGTACACTCACTACTTTACATTGTAGCAAAGTGTAATTTCTTCAGTGTTGTCACATGAAAAGATATAATAAAATATTTACAAAAATGTGATGGGTGTACTCACTTTTGTGGGATACTGTATTTTAGGCATACATATACTTTAAATACCTCTTCCTTTATTTCCCTATGACAAAATAACAGCACTGTGCAGTCTATTGAAACCTGACTGGCTCCTAGAGTCTTGGTGAGGCTCTGGGGGAGATTTACTAAAACTGGTGCACACAGAATCTAGTGCAGCTCTGCATAGTAACCAATCAGTTTCCAGGTTTTAGGCCCCTTTCACCTAGGGTTTCCGATCAGGTCCGCCTGTTAGTTTTTCATGCAGACCCGATCGGATGCTACATTCACCTCTATCATAGGCGTGCGCAAGGGGTGTGCCTGGGCACACCCTTATTCTGGGGTAGGCAAACTGCCAATTGTGAGCTCCCAGACGATCAAGGGCAGGTGACCGCTATCCTTCATTGCCAACCCCCAGAACCTGGACAAGGGAGGCAACGGGGGGGGGGGGGGGGATTTAGAGTAACCAATCTGTATTTTCCTCCTGCAGCAGCTGAAAGTAGACTTCTCCCCCTCTCCCTCTTGCTGACATTCACCTGCCAGAGGAGAAAAATACAGGGGATTGATACCAATATATGCCACCCCACCTGTCCCTCTTTCTGCTGCCCGGGTCCCCCATTGTTTTCGGATGGAGAGCGGGGAAGGGCCGGTAAATGTCACTAGGGTGACCACATTTCCAAACTACCATTCAGGGACACCCTCCCTTCCCAAAAATCAGCTTGTACTGTAACAAATCACAGCACAGTGATTGGACTCAAGAGGCGGGATTTATGATTTCTGGGGGTGGGATTGTGCTCCTCAAGGCTTTCCTGGCCAGGGCGAGTACTGTCAGTGAGTAAAGCAGTGATTTGGGGGCATTAGATTGGCCCGGGGGGGGGGGGGGGCGGTGGCTGTGTCTGTTTCATTCCAGGACACTGTATTGTCCTGGATTAAATGTGCCCAGGACACATGGTCACCCTAAATGTCACACACGCATGTGTTTTGGAGCTTTGAGGTGCACACCCTAATGCAATAGGCTGCGCACACCTATGACCTCTATTGATCGGCAGATGTCAACGGTGACACCCGCTGCTATCATATCCAATCCTGCCTGTGAAATCCAGATGGATGGAGATCCTATTTTCCATCCGTCTGGCGGATCGGATCGGATGAAACTGGACAGTCGGTCCGTTTACATCCAATCTCCCATAGAGAAGAGCAGGGCTCTGACAGGTCCATCTCTGCACAGTGAGCGTAGATGGACTTGTCTTCCGCCTGCTCAGCGGGGATCAGCAGATCAATGCCCAGGTGAGCAAAGTGGAGTCCTCCGGGCAGACCGTCCGTGTGAAAGGGCCCTTATTGTCAAAGCCTAAAGGAACAAGCTAAAGTTTAAAGCTGATTGGTTACTATGCACAGCTGCACTAGATTCTGTGTGCACCAGTCTTAGTAAATCTCCCCCTCTGTGTCTTTCACATAATGTATATTTGTAAATGTGTAAAACGAATGCCTCTGTTTTTTACATGAAATGTTAGATAGGGCTAATTTGTTTCCTGTTTTCAGGTTGGTTTTTATCCTTCACATTTGCATTGAGTTGATAGGACAGCTATATGCAGAGGATGAATACCCCCAAGGTATAGGAGGTATCCACTATGGCAGGTTTCTGCTCACATTTAGCGATATAACCAATGCAGAGGATTTCAGAAGGGAAAATGTATTTAGAACAAGAGGTCGTGATGTGAAGCTGCAGAGTGGGCGGCTGCCAGATACTTGAGGACGTTCCACTTTTACAGCAGGAAAGCTGGATTTATGAGTTACCTTCTTCGCACACATGATACAGCATCCTATGGAATAAAAGAACTAAAAAAGAAATCCCGGGGAGATGCAGGAGGCTGTTATGAAGCAAAGATCAAATAGCAGAAGGTCTGCAGTTTTGCAACAAAGGGGAAAATTGGCAGATTGCATGTGCCAAGCGCTGCTTTTAGGTCTTCAAATGCTTTGCTTCTAGGTGTTAAATTATTTCTGAGATGACTGACATATTCATTTGTATGGCTCGGGGAGGCGGACGCGTCTGTCTTAGAACGTGTACTTTGGGCTAAAGAAATTCACTGTGAAGAGAATACCCCGGAAGTCGTATTTGCTGTGCCAGCCAAGATCTGGAGGTGCTACACACTGAGAATGCAAAATGCCGAGCCTGACAGACACAACGCTTGTTCATGTCTAAGGAATACCGCTTTTATTACTATGAGAGTGATTAACCCTCTCGTGTCAGTTGTATAGGAAGAGGGGCTGCAATCCTATTAACTGCACACAGACCTCAAGGGGACAAGGAATATTTGATAGAACCATCTCAGACCTATTTATTCTTTTTTTCTATTTTTTTATATTTTTGGGGGGATATTTATTATAGAAAAAAGTAAAAAATATAGCATTTTTTTCAAAACTGTCGCTCTATTTTTGTTTATAGCGCAAAAAATAAAAACAGCAGAGGTGATCAAATACCACCAAAAGAAAGCTCTATTTGTGGGAAAAAAAGGACGTCAATTTTGTTTGGGAGCCACGTCGCACGACTGCGCAATTGTCTGTTAAAGCGACACAGTGCCGAATCGCAAAACCTGGCCTGGCCCTTTAGCTGCATTTTGGTCCGGGGCTTAAGTGGTTAAAGTACATCTGCTAATAGATAACAATGGTGGCTGCCATTGGTCATCTTCTTCTATAAAAGCTAGTTGTCTGGCTGTGTCTGTCTTCCATATTTCTGTGCCACAAACATGGAATAACCATGCACACTTCAATCTAACTGCACCGCTCCAGGCTCCTCTCCCCCCACCAGCCCCCAAAGCCAATCGGGGAGCGCTTCCTATTTACCTCACTTAAGGCAATCATGCAAACAAAGCCACACCATATATTCTGGCATTGAAGAAAACTTAATTGTTTGGAGTGGCACACAATCTTAGAATCTTTATGCTCAAATGGAATTGGTTGCTTTTCTCATTTGGAGTGCACCCCCTATCGTTCCCCACATGACCAAAGCTCAACCTCACCACGTTCCCCAACCACCATTGGGAAAGCATGTGAGCTTTTAACCACTTGCTTACTGGGCACATATACCCCCT
This sequence comes from Rana temporaria, assembly GCF_905171775.1. Classification (NCBI taxonomy): domain Eukaryota; kingdom Metazoa; phylum Chordata; class Amphibia; order Anura; family Ranidae; genus Rana; species Rana temporaria. The sequence goes on along the minus strand of NC_053493.1, from coordinate 370,951,743 downwards.
TCCTGCCCAGGTGAAATTTCAGCTTCCGGCACTGCGTCGCTTTAACTGACAATTGCGTGGTCGTGGGACGTGGCTCCAAAACAAAATTTACGTCCTTTTTTTCCCACAAATAGAGATTTCTTTTGGTGGTATTTGATCACCTCTGCGGTTTTTATTTTTTGCGCTATAAACAAAAAAAGAGCGACAATTTTGAAAAAAAAAAAAAAAATTTTTTTTACTTGTTGCTATAATAAATAGGCCAATTTTTATTTATTTATTTATTTTTCTCAGTCTAGGCCGATATGTATTCTACATATGTTTGTTAAAAAAAAAAAAATCTAAATAAGTGACTGGTTTGCGCAAAAGTTATAACAAAATAGGGGACAGAATTATTATTTGTTATTATTATTTTTTTTTTACTAGTAATTGCGGCGATCTGCGATTTTTATTGGGACTGCGACATTATGGCGGACACATCGGACACTTTTGACACATTTTTGGCACCATTCACATTTATACTGCGATCAGTGCTATAAAAATGCACTATTTACTGTATAAATGTGACTGGCATTGAAGGGGTTAACACTAGGGGGTGAGGAAGGGGTTAAATGTGTACCCTGCATAGTGTTCTAACTGTGTGTGGAAGGGGACAGACTGGGGGAGGTGACCGATCTGTGTCCCTATGTACAAGGCACACAGATCGGTCTCCTCTCTCCCTGACAGGACATGGATCTGTGTGTTTACACACACAGATCCATGTCCTTGTCTCTGTAACCGCCGGTCGTAGGTGCCTAGCGGACATCGCGGCCGCCAGGCACGCGCATCGGCATCTCAGTGATGAGGCGGGCGCGCACCCCCCAGTGGCCAGCAGGAGGGGAGGCCGTAAAAAGATGGCCACTCAGAATTAGAGCCACCCTGCGGCCGTACAAAGTCGTACGGCCGCCGGGAAGTGGTTAATCAGCTGTATTTAATCAGTGGTCTTACCCATAAGGCCCCTTCCACACGGGGACGGATCCTTTAGCGGCATCCGCCAGCTCAGCTAAAGATCTCTCCGTTGATCTCCGCTGAGACGGCAGATGACAGGTCCCTCTCTGCTCACTGAGCGGGGAGGGGCTTGTCGAGCGACGCTGCTTGTCTATGGAGAGATCGAACAGCATGTCTGTTTTCATCAGATCTCACCCGATCTGATCCGCCAGGATGGATAGCGACGTATCGCCATCCATCTGATTTTAACAGATCGGATCGGATGTCAGCTGACATCTGATGCTCTATAGACTTGCATGGAGCGCCTGTTCAGGTCCGCCGAATAAACTGACAAGTGGACCTACACGGTCCGCCCGTGTGAAAGGGGCCTAACACTTGCCTACTAAAGCCAACAAGACCATGAAAAGGTGTATCATCTCGCTACCTGTAGCATGTTAAAGTCTATGGTAGGCTGCAGCTGAATGGGGCTAAGCGCTGTATTGAGTGGTACCCAAATTAAGGCCCAATGCATTCAGCGACAAATTCCTTGGAGCCAAAGAATGCAAAGCCCTTAAATGTTGGTGCCACTCAGTATATAGTTCAGCCCTGTCCAGTCGCAGCAAGCCATAGACTTTGACAGGCTATCTGCATCAGAGCTGGATGCTGCCCCACACTAAAATGAGGGACGGATCCGTGTGCAAGGGGCCTTAAACATAATTAACCCTTAAGGAGAATCTCACCAAAAAAATTAAATTTCTATTGCAGAGAATGCCTAAATTATAATTTGTATCTTAGTGCAGACTGCTGGGAAAATCAGAGAGCCAATCACACAAGCAGGACATAATATTTTTTGGATATGTTCTGTTTGGCGATTTATTTTAGTGGCGATTCGCTTTAAGACTCAAACCCAAACAGCATATCGAGATTGATTGATCCTTCTTAGACCTTTTCATAGATGAGTTAGTACACTTACTAACCCATAAGACTTTCCTCCAAGCATCACATTTTGGTATACATTTATTGATATCACCCCCCCCCCCCCCACCCCCTTCAGTGTATACTGCAAGTGTAGTTTGCCATTTCCCAGGGAATTCATGGGATTCATTTGGTTCATGATGTAAAATGGCTTTTTTCAATGTGGAAAAGTAACAGCTTCACCTTTACAATCTCTAGCAATTCTAAGAGGTGCATCCTTTGAGGCCTCGTACACACGGCCGAGGAACTCGACGTGCCAAACACATCGAGTTCCTCGGCCAGTTCAGCCCTGAAGCCGCCGAGGAGCTCGGCGGGCCGAGAGCTCCCATAGAACAACGAGAAAATAGAGAACATGTTCTCTATTTTCTCGACGAGTTCCTTGGCGGCTCCATCGGGCCGAAAGTGTACACACGACAGAGTTTCTCGGCAGAATCCGGCTCTGACCGAGTTTCTCGCCGAATTCTGCCGAGAAACTCTGTCGTGTGTACGAGGCCTTACTGTTTCAAGTATCAGATCTCTTTTCTCCTGACCTTGTTCTGTCTTAATTAAATCATATTTCAATTAAATGTTGTTTTTTCCCAATTAAACATTCCATCAAATTGTAGAAAGCCGATTAGTTTAGCTCGGAATGAATTGTGCTCTGATAATCCATAGTTTCAGTATTTTATTGAACACTAAGCTGTACCTGAAAAGCAGCCAATCTGTGTTACCAGGAGAAAAAAAGTCTGGAGAATTGTTTATGGCCTAATTGCCATGTTCACTAAATAAATGCTATGATGGTGCAAATTGGTGTCATCCATGAATCATAAAGACAAAATCAATGTTTTCAATCTATCTAAACAAATAGGTGGTTCAAATCAACCCTGAAGACTCACCTCTCCCGACATCTAGCACTAGTCCTCTTTCAGGTTTAATGACAGTGAAGTTGAATGTGTCACTACATTGGCCTGGGCTCACAGTAGAATACTACAAGACTGAAGCCCCGTACACACGACCAGTTTCCTCGGCAGAATTCAGCTTCCGACCGAGTTTCTGGCTAAATTCTGCCGAGAAACCCGGCCGTGTGTACAATTTCGCCGAGGAAGCCGACGAGGAGCTCGACGAGGAAATAGAGAACATGTTCTCCATTTCCTCGTTGTTCTATGGGAGCTCTCGGCCCGCCGAGCTCCTCGGCGGCTTCAGGGCTGAACTGGCCGAGGAACTCGATGTGTTTGGCACGCGAGTTCCTCAGCCGTGTGTACGGGGCCTGACAATTACCACCGCAGGAAAAAGAAACTCCAAGACATCATATGACTGGCCAGAAGACTACTGCATTTAAGATATGTATAGTGAGGGAAAAAAAGTATTTGATCCCCTGCTGATTTTGTACATTTGTCCACTGACCAAGAAATGATCAGTCTATAATTTTAATGGTAGGGTTATTTTAACAGTGAGAGACAAAATAACAACAAAAATATCCAGAAAAATGCTTTTAAAAAAAGTTATAAGTTGATTTGCATTTTAATGAGTTAAATAAAAGGATTTTCCCCCCAGCTTACCTGTAAAATCCTTTTCTTGGAGTCCATCACGGGACACAGAGCAGCTATTGGAATTACTATCTGGGTTATACGCCACCTATAGGTGAATGGACACTGGCACGCCAAAAAGACAGGAAGTCCCCCTCTATATAACCCCTCCCATACAGGAAGTACCTCAGTTTTGTAGCAAGCAATTCCCAAAAGAGGGGAGAGACATTTGTGTCCCGTGATGTACTCCAAGAAAAGGATCTTACAGGTAAGCTGATTTACATTTTAATGAGTGAAATAAGTATTTGATCCACTATCAATCAGCAAGATTTCTGGCTCCCAGGTGCCTTTCTTAACCAGTAACGAGCTGAGATTGGGAGCACCCTCTTAAAGGGAGTGCTCCCAATCTCAGCTTGTTACCTGTATAAAAGAAATCTGTCCACAGAAGTAATCAATCAATCAGATTCCTCCACTATGGCCAAGACCAAAGAGCTGTCCAAGGATGCGAGGGACAGGATTGTAGACCTACACAAGGCTGGAATGGGAAACAAGACCATCGCCAAGCAGCTTGGTGAGAGGGTGACAACAGTTGGTGTGATTTTTTCCCAAATGGAAGAAACACAACATAACTGTCAATCTCCCTTAATCTGGGGCTCCATGCAAGATTTCACCTCATGGAGTTTCAATGATCATGAGAATGGTGAGGAATCTGCCCAGAACTACACAAGAGAATCTTGTCATTGATCTCAAGGCAGCTGGGACCATAGTCACCAAATAAACAATTGATTACACACTACACCGTGCAGGACTGAAATCCTGCAGCACCCACAAGGTCCCTCTGCTCAAGAAAGTACATGTACAGGTCCATCTGAAGCTTGCTAATGAACATCTGAATGATTCAGAGGAAAACTGGGTGAAAGTGTTGTGGTCAGATGAAACCAAAATCAAGCTCCTTGGCATCAACTCAACTCACTGTGTTTGGAGGAGGAGGAGTGCTGCCTATGACCCCAAAAACACCATTCCAACTGTCAAACATGGAGGTGGAAACATTATGCTTTAGGAGTGTTTTTCTGTTAAGGGGACAGGACAACTTCCCTGCATCAAAGGGACGATGGATGGTGCCATGTACCGTCAAATCTTGGGTGAGAAGCCAGGGCGTTGAAAATGGGTTGTGGATAGGTATTCCAGCATGACAATGACACAAAACACACAGTCAAGGCAACAAAGGATGAAAAAGAAAATAATTGCGCTAAACCCAAATATGCACTCGTATTAAGCAAGTGTATGTGAAAACCATTGTATCTATAAATAAATAATCCAATGGAATCAGGAAGTCAGGGTTACCTACCCTGCTGGTAATGGTGTGTATGAACCCAGTGGTCAACAACTTAAGTAGTGATAAACCATAACTTCAAAAATGATTAAAGTAAAATTAACAACATTAGTGTTATAAAGTCCATGAAGTCCAAAACTAATTTTTGGAAGTAAATAGTAAGTCCATATGATGAATAAAAACACCCGTGAAGATTCCAGAAATATTGTAATTAATACACCAAACGTGAATCCTCCACCGATCATGCAGCTGCTTACCAGAAGTCTGGGTCCTGCCGGACCACTATCCACATATCTCTCAACCAGAGATTTTGTAAGGCAGTAGTAACTCCTCCACTTGCACTAAAACCACTTCGTGCTCAACGAGGGATATAGAAGACAACAAGACAGAGCTCCACATAGCATAAATCCGGGTAGTTTATTTTAAAAACAGCAGTAAGCATATATATATACAACTCACATTTAAGTTGAATAAACCAGCATTTGGCCTGTAACGCCGGCCGGACGTGTCCAGGAACAAAAGAAGGCCACTCGCTTGGAGAAATGAAGGGGATGGCGTCCACACGTCACTCACTCCACCCGACGCGTTTCGTGACAAGATCACTTCGTCTCGGGGTACGAGTGGCGTGGGACGCCACCCCTTTATATAGGAATACAATATCAATTAATTAATAAGGCAAAATTCACTAACCAAGCCTCGTCCCGGGATTCTCACACATACCGGAAGTGTATTGATCTGCATCCGGGTCACAAGTCAACCGGAAGTCATTACCCATAGGTTACTCGGTGACACCGCCCAAATGGGCGGACACTTACGGCGTATGTAACATCCACTGCAGCGAGGCGTGGTAGGAACATCTGAGGGGCGGGACTGTGATGTCACTGCTCCAAGTTTAACAATACAGTTCAGCACGTCAGATGATGGAATATCGAGTGCTGCACAAGATCGCAATATACGCGCCACTGAACAACATCCGAACCACCACCCGGCCGGGGAACTGTATATACTAATACACATTACATATAAATTAAAACATTTAAAAATGAACGTTAGGTGCTAGGCTGCATCGTGACGTTATGAGCCATACCTCACTATGAGTCTTTCGCGCATGCGCCCATCCAAGTGATTGCGCTCCACAGAGCGGCTCACCGCGATGACCCTGCACGTCCGAGCACCTCCGCTCCCTCTAAACCAACAGCAAAATAACCTCACCACGTGAGGTATATAGCTGTTGATAATTGGATCTAGCTATGCTGGACATGTTTTTAGCGCGTCAGTACATATCTTAAAGCCAAAGGGGTATGACCCCTATCTGATTGACATAATATGAAGAAATTTGGTTCAATATTATTGAATCCATATAGACATAAGATTTTAGAAAAATTCGTTAATAAAATGATGTCTTTTATTGTGTAAGTGAGCACACTAATTAAATATAAATAAATTATAAAAAATGAAAAAGGTTTGTTGTATGAAAATTAATCAGATCTATTATGTGTAACCACCCTAACCAAAAGGGTTATGAATACGTATTTATAAATTAACAAATAAAAGTGAATCTTATTTTATTATGTGGGAGACCACAGAGAACAGGGCGCCCTAAATTGATTCCCAATACTTGGTTGGGTCTCAGTGCGTGCACACTTCACTCCCAGTGTGGGGTGTTTAAGTAATGAAACTAAAACTTAAATAGATTAATTATATAAATTAAAAGTGAACAATTTATGATCAATATGGCTCTTGCACCAATGCTTTCAAATCCATGTCCAGCAGCGCATCCATAGTTATCTCATTTGTATAGACAACTTGGTTGTCTTCAGAGAGGAAAGTAAAAATATAAAATGTATCATAAACTAAAAATCAAGCATTATTTATAAAAGCATTGATGTCGGTGTCCACGTTGAGGCCATAGGGGAGGTATGTCCTCAACCTGTGGATCCATGCCATTTCTGTTTTAGAGATTTCTCTAATTAGAGAACTTCCCCTCCAGTTGGGCTTATATTTGTCAATGCCCACAAACAAAGTACCTTCTGGGTTTCTATGGTGAACTGAGTCATAATGTCTCGAAACCGAATGGTTTGGAAAGCCACTTCTTATTTTGGCTATATGCTCGTTCAGTCTAATTTTAAGTTCTCTTTTAGTCCTCCCCACGTACTGTAACCCGCATGGACATTGAAGCAGATAAATCACCCCTTTACTAGAGCAGGTGATAAATGGTTTTACTTCATGGGTTCGTCCAGTACTGGTGGAGGAAAATTGAGAGATCTTGCGATCTTGGCATTTGTTTAGGGAGCACACTTGGCAGTTTTTACACCTGTGGTAACCAGTGAGATTTTGCCAGAAGACTTGTGTTTCTTTAGGGGGATCCTGTACACTTGGGGCCACGCTGGCTCCCAAGGATGAGGCTCCTCGGAATACCACGGATGGTCTCACTGGCAACACTGGTGCAAGCACAAGGTCGCTTTGTAATATATGCCAATGCTTCCTAATCAGATGCTTGACATTTCGGTGTTGTACTGAAAAGGTGGTTATGAATGGCAGAGAAAAGGTGTTATTTTCTTGTCTGGTTTGAACCTTTAACAGGGATTCCCTGTTCATATCACGGGCAGATTGTACTGCCTGGTCCAATACCAGTGGATCATAACCCTTCTCAAGGAACTTTTTTGATAAAACAGCAGCCTGAGTATCAAAAACTTCAACGTCTGTGCAGTTGCGTCTGATCCTGGTATACTGTCCTTGGGGGACTGCCTTCAACCATGGACCATAATGGCAACTGTCCAGAGGTATGAACGAGTTCCTATCGGTCGGTTTAAAAAATGTACTGGTGACAAACTTATCTCCTACTATGCCAATGTTCAAATCCAAAAAATTAACCAGAGTCTGACTTGCAGAAAAAGTGAATCTGATGCCTCTGGTGTTATTATTGAGGGAATTCATGAACAGATCTAAGTCATCTCTCTCTCCATCCCATAGGAGGAGGACGTCGTCGATGTACCTAACCCAAAGTGTGACCTCAGGCCTTCGGCAATCATCGACGACGTCCTCCTCCCACTTGGCCATGAAGAGATTTGCCAAGCTGGGGGCATATTTGGCCCCCATGGCCACTCCTCGATCCTGGCGAAAAAAACAGTTATCGAACCAAAAATAGTTGTGACTCGCTGCAAATTGGAGCAGGGTCATGATGAACTCGATCTGCTCTGAGGCTAGAGTTGAGTCTCTAGTCAAATAGAATCTCACAGCCTCGAGGCCCAGATCGTGGGGAATTATGGTGTAGAGGGATGTCACATCTGCTGTGACCATCCATACACCCTCCCTAGGGGATAGTCCCGACAGCAGGTTTATCACCTGTTTTGTGTCTCCAATAAAGGATGGTATATTGCGCACCAGTGGCTGCAAATAAAAATCAATGTACTTGCCCACCCGGGACGTGATGGAATCAATCCCACTAACAATGGGACGTCCCGGGGGGCAAGTTTGATTCTTATGGATTTTCGGGAGATAGTATATTACCGGTGTACGAGGAGCCACCGACACTAGGAACAGACTCTCCTTTTTGTTTAAAATCCCTTTCTGGAGGCCCTGGTCTACTATGACCTCCAGGTCGCGTTTGTACTTGACGACTGGGTCACGGTTTAAAGGGGTATAGGTGGCATCATCGTCCACGATGCGATGCATCTCTGCATCATAATCGCATCTATCATTGGATTGGATTTGAAAGCATTGGTGCAAGAGCCATATTGATCATAAATTGTTCACTTTTCATTTATATAATTAATCTATTTAAGTTTTAGTTTCATTACTTAAACACCCCACACTGGGAGTGAAGTGTGCACGCACTGAGACCCAACCAAGTATTGGGAATCAATTTAGGGCGCCCTGTTCTCTGTGGTCTCCCACATAATAAAATAAGATTCACTTTTATTTGTTAATTTATAAATACGTATTCATAACCCTTTTGGTTAGGGTGGCTACACATAATAGATCTGATTAATTTTCATACAACAAACCTTTTTCATTTTTTATAATTTATTTATATTTAATTAGTGTGGTCACTTACACAATAAAAGACATCATTTTATTAACTAATTTTTCTAAAATCTTATGTCTATATGGATTCAATAATATTGAACCAAATTTCTTCATATTATGTCAATCAGATAGGGGTCATACCCCTTTGGCTTTAAGATATGTACCGACGCGCTAAAAACATGTCCAGCATAGCTAGATCCAATTATCAACAGCTATATACCTCACGTGGTGAGGCTATTTTGCTGTTGGTTTAGAGGGAGCGGAGGTGCTCGGACGTGCAGGGTCATCGCGGTGAGCCGCTCTGTGGAGCGCAATCACTTGGATGGGCGCATGCGCGAAAGACTCATAGTGAGGTATGGCTCATAACGTCACGATGCAGCCTAGCACCTAACGTTCATTTTTAAATGTTTTAATTTATATGTAATGTGTATTAGTATATACAGTTCCCCGGCCGGGTGGTGGTTCGGATGTTGTTCAGTGGCGCGTATATTGCGATCTTGTGCAGCACTCGATATTCCATCATCTGACGTGCTGAACTGTATTGTTAAACTTGGAGCAGTGACATCACAGTCCCGCCCCTCAGATGTTCCTACCACGCCTCGCTGCAGTGGATGTTACATACGCCGTAAGTGTCCGCCCATTTGGGCGGTGTCACCGAGTAACCTATGGGTAATGACTTCCGGTTGACTTGTGACCCGGATGCAGATCAATACACTTCCGGTATGTGTGAGAATCCCGGGACGAGGCTTGGTTAGTGAATTTGCCTTATTAATTAATTGATATTGTATTCCTATATAAAGGGGTGGCGTCCCACGCCACTCGTACCCCGAGACGAAGTGATCTTGTCACGAAACGCGTCGGGTGGAGTGAGTGACGTGTGGACGCCATCCCCTTCATTTCTCCAAGCGAGTGGCCTTCTTTTGTTCCTGGACACGTCCGGCCGGCGTTACAGGCCAAATGCTGGTTTATTCAACTTAAATGTGAGTTGTATATATATATGCTTACTGCTGTTTTTAAAATAAACTACCCGGATTTATGCTATGTGGAGCTCTGTCTTGTTGTCTTCTATATCCCTCGTTGAGCACGAAGTGGTTTTAGTGCAAGTGGAGGAGTTACTACTGCCTTACAAAATCTCTGGTTGAGAGATATGTGGATAGTGGTCCGGCAGGACCCAGACTTCTGGTAAGCAGCTGCATGATCGGTGGAGGATTCACGTTTGGTGTATTAATTACAATATTTCTGGAATCTTCACGGGTGTTTTTATTCATCATATGGACTTACTATTTACTTCCAAAAATTAGTTTTGGACTTCATGGACTTTATAACACTAATGTTGTTAATTTTACTTTAATCATTTTTGAAGTTATGGTTTATCACTACTTAAGTTGTTGACCACTGGGTTCATACACACCATTACCAGCAGGGTAGGTAACCCTGACTTCCTGATTCCATTGGATTATTTATTTATAGATACAATGGTTTTCACATACACATGCTTAATACGAGTGCATATTTGGGTTTAGCGCAATTATTTTCTTTTTCATTCGTTATTTTTGTTTATACACAGCCTAATTGCTGCTTATTAATCCCGATCTCTTACCTTAGCGCAGTTGTTTCCAACTATTTTCCAAGGCAACAAAGGAGTGGCACAAGAAGAACCACATTAAGGTCCTGGAGTGGCCTAGCCAATCTCCAGACCTAAATCCTATAGAAAATATGTGGGGGGAGCTGAAGGTTCGAGTTATCCAAAGTCAGCCTTGAAACCTTAATGACTTGGAGAGGATCTGCAAAGAGGAGTGGGACAAAATTTCTCCTAAAATGTGTGCAAACCTGGTGACCAACTACAAGAAATATCTGACCTCTGTGATTGCCAACAAGGGTTTTACTAGCAATTACTAAGTCATGTTTTGCGTACTGATCAAATAGTTATTGCACTCATTAAAATGCAAATCAATTTATAACTTTTTTGAAATTAGTTTTTCTGGATATTTGTGTTGTTATTCTGTCTCCCACTGTTAAAATAAACCTACCATTAAAATTATAGACAGATCATTTCTTTGTCGGTGGGAAAATGTACAAAATCAGCAGGGGATCAAATATTTTTGTTGCCCTCACTGTATAAGGGATATTTAAAATAGATGGAGGAAGAGGAGACAGGATCTTAGGTGCCCATCCAGATTTGGATTGAGCAAATGCTGGGACCCCTTCCACTGTCACACAGACCTGGACATGGCTCATCATCTGCCCACTGCAAGAACAACATTTTTGATAACATTTTTGAGCCTTGCCAGTTATTAAACTGCCAGCATGGACTGAAAGCAAGAACGTATCCCGCGTACACACGATCAGGCTTTTGCCCGGCCAAATCGCATCAGAATTCCATCAGAGAAAAATAGAACATGTTCTATATCTAAACTCCGATGGAAAAACTCTGATGGGGCTACACACGATCGGAATATTCGATGGAAAAAGTCAGACGGAAATTCCGATTGTGTGTACGGGGCATTTCCGTTGTCTAAGCACATCATAGCTACTTAGGTATTGTAGAAGCTCTAATATCTGGAGAAAATCTCGCTTTACAACCCCTCCTTTCTGATTCTATTAACACACTTTGCATCTGTGCAGTTTTAAAATTCTGGTTTGCCACATTTATTGCAAATTTCAACATCCTGCATCTTTCAATGAAATCAAAAGTACCACATCTAAAATGCACCCCAAGATCCTCCTCTATCCACATAATCCAGCACTCACCTTTAGACCAAGCATAGCTCCAGAATCTCGAGGCACGCTGCCATCTTTTAACCGCTTATTTAATAAGATACGGCCAATTAATCGGTCGCCATCTTTGGACGCTTGCCACGTAACAGGGTGCTAATTTGTGTAGGGAGAAACACGAGAAAATATGTTAGAGCATGTTTTCAATAGTACAGCAGTAACAGGAGATTTGTAGTCTTCAAGAACACCTGTAGTACAGAAAAAAACAAAAAGCTGCAAAGGAGGCAGTTCGGAAAAATAGGTATTGTATTTCTTTTTTTAAATCTATAATGTCTTTAGGGTAGCTTGGAATTTTAATTGACATTTTAAATACTTTTAAACCTCAACCCACCTTCCCAAGTTCCACTGCTAATAAGCAAAGCAAAGCCACTTATGGCAAGGTCTTGACGTTTTTATATATAGCTGCTGTTATGAGGTTATGTTGTGGCAAAGTTTGTCCCCGTCGTTATATTCTAATAAAGTGAACAGCAGTTGCGCCTGTTACACCAAACTCTCCTACAACCCCTGGAGCATACTATGCAATGATAACAAAGCACCCAACTACATTGTCTACATTTTCTACCAGACACTTTTACTTGTTTAATATACAGGGTGGGCTATTTATATGGATACACCTCATGCCCCGTACACACCATCACTTTATGTGATGAAAAAAAATGACGTTTTTAAAAACGTCACTTTAATTGACTGTGTGTGGGGGAAAACGTCGTTTTATGTCTTGTAAAAAACGACCAAAAAAAATTGAAGCATGCTTCAATTTTATGTGTCGTTTTTCAAAAGTGCACTTTTTACTTCACAGAAATTGACCGTGTGTAGCAAAAAACGTCGTTTTCTAAGACGTTTTTTCATCCACGCATGCCCAGAAGCAAGCTTCAATGGTAAAACGTGGTGGAACGTAACCTCACTTTGCAAGATCATTGTGAGAAAACGATGGTGTGTAGGCAACTTCGTCTTTGAAAATTGAAGTTTCAAAAACGTCATTTTTTACTTCACAGAAAGTGTCGTTTTTTTTCATCACATAAAGTGATGGTGTGTACGCGGCATCAATAAAATGGGAATGGTTGGTGATATTAGCTTCCTGTTTGTGGCACATTAGTATATGTGAGAGGGGAAACTTTTCAAGATGGGTGGTGACCATGGCGGCCATTTTGAAGTCGGCCATTTTGATTCCAACTTTTGTTTTTTCAATAGGAAGAGGGTCATGTGACACATCAAACGTATTGAAAATTTCACAAGAAAAACAATGGTGTGCTTGGTTTTAACGTAACTTTATTCTTTCATGAGTTATTTACAAGTTTCTGACCACTTATAAAATGTGTTCAATGTGCTCTGCAGTGACATGCGGCGAGTGCTACGCTGTGGGCTCTTGCCGAATGAAGCTAGGACAGCCACTGATGTTTCTTCATTAGACCCCTTTCACACTGGATACACCTATAGCGGAGGGTTAAAATCGCGGTAAAACACCACTATTTTACCGCAAATTTACAGGCGTATCCAGTGTGAAAGGGGTCTAATGAAGAAACATCAGTGGCTGTCCTAGCTTTATTCAGCAAGAGCCCACAGCATAGCACTCGCTGCATGTCACTGGAGAGCACATTGAACACATTTTATAAGTGGTCAGAAACTTGTAAATAACTCATGAAATAATAAAGTTACGTTAAAACCAAGCACACCATTGTTTTTCTTGTGAAATTCCCAATGAGTTTGATGTGACACATGACCCTTTTCCTATTAAAAAAACAAAAGTTGGATTCAAAATGGCCGACTTCAAAATGGCCACCATGGTTACCACCCATCTTGAAAAGTTTCCCCCCTCACATATACTAATGTGCCACAAACAGGAAGTTAATATCACCAACCATTCCCATTTTATTAAGGTGTATCCATATAAATGGCCCACCCTGTACTGTGAAGGGACAATACCTTTGGTAAAAAAAAAAAAAAGCCAAATACAGGTAAAGACATTGTGAAGGATCCTTAACCTCACCTTGGTTCCAGGGAGCATAATGGTACTTTTGGAGCCAGGAAAACTGCAATGCCTCTTTTTAAGAGGTGCATGTCAACTGCTAGAGGGTAGGGGATACTATGTGACTCTGCTATAACCCTAAAAGATTCCATAGCCCTCCTCACATTGCTTATCTAGAAAAGCGAAAACCAGAAGTGACTGCAAACACCTACTTTGCATACAAGATAAGCCCTAGGGAGGTTCTCGGCAGGGTCATGTGCTTCCAAAATGGCCTACAATGTATGAGTGATATAAGGAACCCTTCAATGGGTCTAAATAGATATTTATCTTTTTTTTTTCTAAGTGTTATAGAGCTCTTATACATACAGGTGTACTTGTAGACTGGTGGGGAACTAGACATACAATATGTTCCATAAAAACTTATAGAAAGCATAATTCTTTTCTACAGGAGCACTAGAAATAGGCTATATTAATAAAGCTTTACAGAAGGATAAGGATCTTTATTTTCAGCCAAATCAATTGGAGTCTGCAATAAAGTTCAGGAAAAAAAAGCCATGATCCTTACCCTGGTGTGTTAGCTTTGTGAATTGAGCCTAATTCCAGCATTAAGGAGAGTCAGTTAATTAAAGAATATAAAAGTGAGTAATATACAGCTATTTTCTCATTCACTTGTTTAAACTGATTTAGAACAGACAAGCTATTTTATTGTGCAGTGTTATTAAAAAAAATGGCCTCTCTATTTTAATCCATGACCAAATAGTCTAATTAATATGTGGCCAAATTGTTTATAGCTGCTAAATAAAATTTAAATGCAACAGTTGTCAGCATTCTGGAACCTCCACCCTCCTGTAGCTCATGTTTTATATCAGTTTTAGATGATTCTGTTCCACCTGATATTCTTTTGAGTTGCATTTGACCTGCAATTGACTTTCTTCTGACTGACAGTTTACTTCATTCTGACCTGCACTTCACCTCCTTCAGACCTACAGTTGACCTTCTAGCTGACCTACTTCAGACCTACTGCTCGTTGACCTGCTTCTGATCTACAGTTGACCTCCTTCTGGCCTGCAGTTGACCTTCATTAAACCCACAGCTGAATGCCTTCTGACCTTCGATTAAACTTCTTCAACCCAGCGGTTGACCTCCTTCAGACCAGCAGTTGACCTTCTAAAGTGCACAACGCTGCTTCAGATTGCTTTTGCATTCCCATTGACTTGTATGGAGGGAAAAGCAGTTCTAACATTAACAAAATACCTTTCTCAAACATCATTGGGGTTAATTTACTAAAACTGAAGAGTGCAAAATCTGGTGCAGCTCTGCATAGAAGCCGATCGACTTCCAGATTTTATTGTCAAAGCTTAATTGAACAAGCTGAAGTTGGAAGTCGATTGGCTACCATGCACAGCTGCACCAGATTTAGCACTCTCGAGTTTAAAGCAGAGTTCCACCCAAAAATGGAACTTCTGCTTTTTGTAATCCTCCCCCCCTCCGGTGTCACATTTGGCACCTTTCAGGGGGAAGGTGGGAACAGATATCTGTGTAATACAGGTATTTGCTCCCACTTCCGGCCATAGATCACTGCGTCTGGCGCCTACTTCGTCCCCCTGCTGTCTTCTGGGAGACACACAGGTCCCAGAAGAAAGCAGGAACCAGTGGGATTGCGCAGCATGACTCGCACATGCGCAGTAGGAAACCAGGAAGTGAAGCCGCAAGGCTTCACTTCCCGATTCCCTTACCGAAGATTGCGGCGTCTCCACCCGAGAGCCAAATCGGCTTCGGGACCCGACATCACGGGCGCCCTGGACAGGTAAGTGTCCATTTATTAAAAGTCAGCAGCTCCAGTATTTGTAGCTGCTTACCTTTATATAAAAAAAAATTTGGCGGAACTCCGCTTTAAGTAAATTAACCTTAATGTGCATATGTGATTTAAAGATTCTACTGTAGTAAAACTTTTTAATTAATCAAATTACCTAAAGATAACCCTAGTGTCTACCTTGGAAAGGTATACTGCAACGTTAAAGAGTCATCTGCATAGATTGCTAACATCTAATGGGATATAGGGGCTTCGAAATGTCATATAATTTTCAGATCAAACATAGAGAACTTCACGCTTCATAAATAGCTTTTGCAAAATTTTGCAGATGGGGGGGGGGGGGGGGGGGGGGGTATTTCTTTAATGAAGAACTCCAGGTTTTACAAATCCTGGACTTAAGGAACTGAATTAACACTTACCTCTGTTTCCACAATTCAGAGATTTTCAGCTTTAACATTTGGCAGTAATCACATTTCTGCTCATAGCGAACTGCCCTGCAGGCAGCTAGATATAGTTGTGAGTCTTATATGATTGTGTAAGAGTTTATTTGGCAATCGGATGAATGTATTTCAGTGAGCAATCATCACAAGCATGCCGGGTGACAAACTTTACACCTCAAGATCTCTTCATAAGGGGGGCATTTTACCCCACCCTCTGTAAAGATCTGCACAACCTGGAGTTCTTCCCTAACCTATCACCTAGAAGAGCATTCTGATTCAGTGTTGTCACTAGCTTTTTGTGATTTCTGTCTCACAGACCATCTAACATGATCCATTCCTTAAAATGCTTGTGAAGAATTGACTGAAATGTCAGGTGATGGTAATCAAAAAGGTGGAGAGAAGTCCAAGAGGAAAGTACTTGCTGTGTTATGAAGTAGGTCAGATTGAAAGGTATAGTGCGGACATGCTTCCACCATGTGTGAACTAAAAACAGGTGAAAGAAAGTTAAAGTGGTCCTATAAATGTGGTGTAATTAGAAAAATTATTATCTTTCCTGGAGAAAATGCTGCTGCAGGCTCCCTTTAAAGTAATACTAAACAGAGAAGTGTTAATTGCCATAACTCATTCACATAAATCCTATATATCAGAGGTCTTCAAATTATGGCCCTTCAGTTGTTCTGGAACTACAATTCCCATCATGCCTAGTCATGTCTGTGAATGTCAGAGTTTTACAATGCATCATGGGATTTTGTTTTTTCCCAACACAGTGAACTTCAGTGTTTTTGTCCATTTATGCTGCAGAGCAATCTGCCTATTTATGCACATTTTTTTGAGACTATTATATTTATATTGATTTATATTTTTTTCTCTTTAACACAGTGAATTTGTTCACCTATGCTACAGAGTTGTTTGAAAATGTATTGTATATATTGAATTTATTTACCATTTTCTCATTTGTTATGTCGCACACCTTTGTGGTAATTGACAATCACATTTATCCGTGTGTGGTTTAGCGCCCTCTATCCTTCACTTTCAACGTTCACAATTCAGTATTGTTTTATGAGGAGCAGCTTTTTTCTTATTATATTTTAATTTTATTTTTTGTATTTGGCGCAGAATCTTTTATTCTTTCATCATGGGATGTGTGGTTCCTCAAAAGCTGGAGGGTCGTAGTTTGAGGATCCCTGATATATATCATGCCACTGTATTTCTAAGTACCTTATTCCTTCAGCTCTGTTGTGTGGGCACATGATCTTTCCCCATTCTTTGGCATCTCCTGGGAAAGATCTTTGGGGTGGGGGGGGCTTTTATTACTATGAGTCTCTCTGCTCAGCCCTGATTGGTGCTGTGCCACATGACTTTCAGAAAAGCAATTCAGATTAAATTATAAATATCAAATAACTGTTTTACAACTGCCTATAAAACTTTATTGAACATCAAATGTGTATGTTTTGTAAATTAATATGGTGTAGGCAGAGTCAGAGAGTGGCTAGCTTTTACTTTGCTCAGATGGCATCTGAATTCAAGGCTCTTTTTTAAACTTTACTGGTATTAGCAATTACATTAGATATATTAAATATGGATTTACATTAAAGTGAAGCTTTTTTGTGAGTTTCTTAGTGAATGTAATCAATCATGCCCCCTATAGTGTTTAGCAATAGGAGGACATGGAGGAAGAAGGGAGGGGAGTGTCATTTACCACTATGTATACACACACACATGTGTGACTCTAGTGTGTGGCTCACATGTGTGACTCTACAGAAGTTGTCAAACAAACCTGATTTATTTTTATGAAGAGGTAAGTAAAACCTTGAACAGAGGGGTGGTGGTGGACGTGGTATACTTGGACAGAGGGGTGGCTGTGGACGTGATATACTTTTGCAAAAGCGTTCGATACAGTTCCCCCACACACAGCTCATGTGTAATGTAAGGTCTACAGGATTGGAAATATCAGTTTGTAAATGGATAGAAAACTGGCTAAAAGACAGAATTCAGAGAGTCGTGGTTAATGATTCTTACTCTGAATGGTCTAAGGTTATCAGTGGTGTACCCCAAGGTTCAGTGCTGGGACCCTTACTTTTCAATATATTTATAAATGATATTGGGTCTGAGATCAAAAGTAACATGTCAGTCTTTGCAGATGACACCAAGCTATGCAGTCCTTACAGGATGTCGCCAATTTACAAGCCAACCTCGATGTTCTGTCTAATTGGGCGACTAAGTGGCAGATGAGGTTTAATGTTGATAAATGTAAAGTTATGCACTTGGGGGCTAAGAATATGCCAAGCTCCTTTCTTGTATTAAGAGAGGTATGGACTCCAGAGAGAGATATAAGTTTGCCCCCCTGTACAAATAATTAGTAAGACCTCATCTGGAATATGCAGTTCAGTTTTGGGCACCAGTTCTCAAAAAGGATATCGGAGAACTGGAGAAAGTGCAGAGAAGGGCAACCAAACTGATAAGAGGCATGGAGGAGCTCAGCTATGAGGAAAGATTCGAGGAACTGAATGTATTCTCTCTTGAGAAGAGGAGATTAAGGGGAGATATGATCAACATGTACAAATATATAAGTGGTCCATATAGTGAACTTGGTGTTGAGTTATTCACATTAGTATCATCACAGAGGACAAGGGGGCACTCTTTACGTCTAGAGGAAAAGAGATTTCACCTCCAAATACAGAAAGATTTCTTCACAGTACTGGCTGTTGGGGGATCAGGAAATAATTTTTTCTCTTGCAGTAGCAAATTGGATCATGCTTTGCTGGGGTTTTTCACCTTCCTCTGGATCAACTGTGGGTATAGGATTGTGTATATGGGATTGTATTTTTTTTTTTTTTTTTTAACTGGACGGACTATTATCTTTTTTTAACCTGACTAACTATGTAACTATGTAACATGGGCTGCACTGATAAGAAAAGGGATGAAATGAAGAGCTTTTAACTGAGCATGCTCAGTAGAGGACACCAGCTGGTCTACACAATCTCAGCCTGCAATAGGGGGGCACAGAGAAGATGGGATAATTAACCAGATATATTTCACTCTACACAAAACAAATGCTTTAGTGGCTTTGTGAGAATGAACATTATGTTATATAGCATGTAATGATCATTTTTCATAGTCTGGGTTTAATGATGCTTTAATGATGGAAAATGTCTGTATGACCCTGGTTGTGTGATCTTTGCTGAAGAAGACATTTCGCCAATATGAACTTGTATCCTCCTCTGCAGTAGAAAAGTTCACATGATTGAGCAGTACAGATGAGAACCAGAAACCAGCATTTTCTCCAGGAAAGGTAAGTATTTTATTCCTTCTATTTATCTATCCCAGCAAGCCTGTTAACAAAGCTTTATGGTAATACGTTTCTTCACTTTTATTTTATTACCTTCAACATTTATATATATACACACTGTATATATAGTGGGGAATAGATACTTCTGCCAGACTTTTATTTCTGTCTGTACTTCCTCTAGGGAGATTTTCCCTTACCTCCAAACCCTGTGGTGACCATAGACGAAGGCAGGGGTAGTCACAAGGACAAGAAGTCACAGACAGCAATAAAAACATTGTTAGGGGTTCTAACCCTTCCTCACTCTACCAGATGTTTCTTTGTTTTGGTCTGAGTTGCTATTGGAGAGATGTCCTAAATTTTCCCTGGTCTGTTCACAATTATATTACATTTTTGTTGGCAGAAGGTGGGCTACTTGTACGTTTACATTTCCAATAAAATGATTGAAATAGAAAATGGATCTGTACTAATTATTTTCCAAAATTGTTGCAAATGTAATGAAAAATTGTCATTCATGTTAAGTGGTATTTTCTCATGTACTGCTGTGCTGTCTTTTACATCTCTAGTGTGTAGTATATGAAAATATGGTTTACCCCATACAGTGCTGAAGGCATACTGAAAATCCTAACAGGACAATTTGTATATGTTACACTACAACAGGGGGTTCTCCAACTGTGTATCCAGATTTAGACAAATCACAGTCTTTTCTTATTTAATTGACTCTCAAAGGATGATTTGTAGAACCTGACAAAAGCTATGCAAATTTGTAGCTCTGATTACACAAAATATATCATCGCTATTTATCTCATATAAAATAATTGGATGTACAAAATGGGGGAAAAGGGGAGAAAAAAAAGTGTTAACTGATGGGATTTTGGCCAAAGTGGTTTCTACATAATTAAGAGTGGGATTGTCCACATGGTGGGCATGATCTGGGTGGGATTACACCGAACGTGAGTGTGATCTGGGCAGGACTGCTTGCAAGTTGGTCATATAACATGATAGGGTGGGCTGTGGATGGTGGTGACAGTGTCCTGGGGATGAAGATATTGATGAGTATGCATTCTCGCCCAGTGAAGGTGCATGTACATTCGCTCTATGTGAATGGTGCAAACAAAAGTGAGTGTTATTAGACTTATTCCTGTATTGGACAAATGTTTTTAAGTGATTTAAAATGGAAAAAACATGCATTTAGCCACTAGATGGCGGTAAGCATAATAACCTATAAAACTTTGCCACATCTAAAGACCAAATGTGGTATTTCCTATTTTAAATCAATGACAAACATTTGTCTAGCACAGAAAACAGTAAAATAAGATTTTTTTTTGCCTCATTTGAACAAACATGTTATACATTCCAAAACTGAAGTTGTCCAAATCGGCTCTTTGCACTCTGATCTCCCCTCTTCCTGTACACTCTCGCTGTGTACTGTACAGTGCCTTGAAAAAGTATTCACACTCCTTGAAATTTTCCACATTTTGTCATGTTACAACCAAAAACGTAATTGTATTTTATTGGGATTTTATGTGATAGACCAACACAAAGTGGCACATAATTGCAAAGTGGAAGAAAAATGATAAATGGTTTTAATTTTTTTTACAAATAAATACCGGTATGTGAAAAGTGTGGTGTACATTTGTATAGCGCCCCCCTGAGTCAATACTTTGTAGAACCTCCTTTCTCTGCAATTACAGCTGCAAGTCTTTTTGGGGGTGTCTCTACCAGCTTTGCACATCTAGAGAGGGACATTTTTGCCCATTCTTATTTGCAAAATAGCTCAAGCTCTGCCAGATTGGATGGAGAGCGTCTGTGAACAGTAATTTTTAAGTTTTTGCCACAGATTCTCAATTGGATTTAGGTACGGTCTTTGACTGGGCCATTCTAACACATGCATATGCTTTGATCTAAACCTTTCCATTGTAGCTCTGGCTGTATATTTAGGGTCGTTGTCCTGCTGGGAGGTGAACCTCTGCCATAGTCTCGAATCTTTTGCAGATTTAAACATGTTTTCTTTTAAGATTGCCCTGCCATCTTCACATCAACTCTGACCAGTTTCAATGTCCCTGCTGAAGAAAAGCATACAACATGATGCTGCCACCACCATGTTTCACGGTGGGAATGGTGTGTTCAGGGTGATGTGCAGTGTTAGTTTTCCGCCACACATAGCGTTTTTTTTTAGGCCAAAAATGTTAATTTTGATCTCCTCTGACCAGAGCACCCTCTTCCACATGTTTGCCTTGTCCCCCACATGGCTTCTCGCAAACTGCAAACAGAACTTCTCATGGCTTTATTTCAGCAATGTCTTTCTTCTTGCCACTCTTCCATAAAGGCCAGATTTGTGGAGTGCAGGACTAATAGTTGTCCTGTGGACAGATTCTCCCACCTGAGCTGTGGATCTCTGCAGCTCCTCCAGAGTTACCATGGGCCTCTTGACTGCTTCAATAATTAATGTTTTCCTTGCCCAGCCTGTCAGTTCAGGGGGACGCCCATGTCTTGGTAGGTTTGAAGTTGTGCTCTGTGAGATGTTCAAAGCTTGGAATATTTATTTAACCTAACCATGCTTAAAACTTCTCCACAATTTTTTCCCTGACCTGTCTGGTGTGTTCCTTGGTCTTCATTATGCTGTTTGTTCAGTAAGGTTCTCTAACCTCTGAGGGCTTCACAGAACAGCTGTATTTATACTGAGATTAAATTACACACCGGTGGACTCTAATTACTAATTAGGTAACTTCTGAAGGCTATTGGTTCCACTAGATTTTAGTATCAGAGGAAAGGTGGCTGAATACAAATGCACACCACACTTTTCAGATATTTGTTTGTAAAACAAATTGGAAAACCATTTATCACTTTCCTTCTAATTCACAATCATGTGCCACTTTGTGTTGGTCTATCACATAAAATGGCAATAAAATACATTTGCGTTTTTAGTTGTAACATGACAAAATGTGGAAAATTTCAAGGGGTGTGAATACTTTTTCAAGGCACTGCATCTTAGAGATAAATATCCTGAAAGGGTACCAAGTCACTGCTGGGAGGGGTAGTAGAATAAGCTGAGCTGCTGAAAGTGAGCGTGCTTCTGCTGTATATTGTAAGGATGAATTGCTGCATTGTCTGCACAGCAGTCGCGGAAAGTTTTAAGAATGACACAAATATTAATTTTCACAAAGTCTGCTGCTTCAGTGTTTTTAGATCTGTTTGTCAGATGTTACTATGGTATACTGAAGTATAATTACAAGCATTTTATAAGCGGCAAAGGCTTTTTTTGACACATACATTAAGCTTATGCAAAGAGTCAATATTTGCAGTGTTGACCCTTCTTTTTCAAGACCTCTGCAGTTCACCCTGGCATGCTGCCAATCAACTTCTGGGCCACATCCTGACTGATGGCAGCCCATTCTTGCATAATCAATGCTTGGAGTTTGTCAGAATTTGTGGGTTTTATTTTGTTCACCTGCCTCTTGAGGATTGACCACAAGTTCTCAATGGGATTAAGGTCTGGGGGGTTTCCTGGCCATGGATCCAAAATGTGGATGTTTTGTTCCCCAAGCCACTTAGTTATAATTTTTGCCTTATGGCAAGGTGCTCCATCATGCTGGAAAAGGCATTGTTCCTCACCAAACTGTTTTTGGTTGGGAGAAGTTGTTCTCGGAGGATGTTTTTGTATCATTCTTTATTCATGGCTTTTGTACCATTCTTTATTCTTAGGCAAAATTGTGAGTGAGCCCACTCCCTTGGGCTGAGAAGCTACCCCACACATGAATAGTCTCAGGATGCTTTACTGTTGGCATGACACAGGACTGATGGTAACACTCGCCTTTTCTTCTCCGGACAAGGTTTTTTCCAGATGCCCCAAACAATCAGAAAGGGGATTCATTACCCTCAGTCCTCAGCAGTCCAATGTTTCCATTTTGTAGAATATCAGTTAGTCTCTGATGTTTCTCCTGGAGAGAAGTGACTTCTTTGCTGCCCTTCTTGACACCAGGCCATCCTCCAAAAGTCTTCTCACTGAGCATGCAGATGTACCCACACCTGCCTGCTTTGCACTGGTGGTGCCACGATCCCGCAGTTGAATAAACTGTAGGAGACGGTCCTGGCACTCACTGGACTTTTTTGGGCACTCTGAAGCCTTCTTCATAAATCCAGTGGAAATGTTTTTTATGGGATTAAAGGAGTTGTAAAGGCAGAAGTTTTTTTTCATCTTAATGTATTCTATGCATTAAGATAAAAAAACCTTTGTATGTAGCAGCCTCCTCAGCACCCCCTAATTACTTACCTAAGCCCCATCTCTCTCCAGCGATGTCCACGAATGTCTAAGCCATCCGGGACACTCATCCAGATTGGCTGAGACAGAGCAGTGGCGCCATTGGCTCCCGCTGCTGTCAATCAAGGTCAGTCAGCCAGTCAGGACAGAGATGGGGCGGGCCATTTTCATAGCGAAGAGGGACTTTGCAATTAATTGCAATTCATCTGATCACTCTTCATAACATTCTGGAGTATATGAAAATTGTCATCATAAAAATGGAGGCAGCAGACTTTGTGAAAATTAATATTTGTGTCATTCTCAAAACTTTTGGCCACAGCTGTAGCTACAGAGGTCAGCAAGGACTTTTTAAAGAGGAAGTAAACCCTCTCTTAAAAAAAACAAAAAAACATGCAAGACAAAGGCATAATGAGCTAGTATGCATAGCATACTAGCTCATTATGAATTACTTACCTGAGAACGAAGCCCCTCCAAGCCGCCACTAACGTCATGATGCCGTTAGTAGGGGCATGCGCCATAGACATCAGTGCCGTCTTTCTTGGAAATATCTTCTTAACCTTGTAGGTTAAGGAGATATTTCTTGCACCTACAGGTAAACCTTAATCTAGGCTTACCTGTAGGTCAAAGTGGTCTGTAAGGGTTTACAACCACTTTAATATGTATGTTAAAAATATGTGAATAATAGAATGTCTAAAGCCTGGCCTGGGTTATACTTTAAACAAGCAAAACACTTACAAAACCTTCCGATTTGCATTTCTGTCTGTGACCCCATTGTGGAGATGTTCCTTTATTTCTCGTCCCCATTCAAGAAAAGGGGGGTTTAGATGTAATGGGGACAGGAATGCATGGACAGCAGTAAAAAACACTGCCAGAAGGTCTAACATTTCCCAATTCTACTAAAAATTTGATTTGTCTCTGTCCCCATTGGACAGAATCAGATATTCTACTAAAATGTGTTTTTGTGCCTGTCCCTATTGGCAGGAAATGCAAGGAAATCTTGTCAGGGACAAGGGACACAGACAGTAATAACATAACTAAAGCTCTAACCTTACCCTAATGCATCCCAAAGTAAAATGTTCTGTCCTAGTATACACTTTCTATGGAAAATTTACAAAACTCTCAAAAATGTACATTTTATTCTAAATCACTCTAACCCTAAAAGGTTTCTTTCTTTTCTCTCTTTCTTTATATATTTTTTCCTAGAACATTTTAAATTGGGAAATGTAAATGTCTCTTCTAGTGCAATGCATTGCGAATTCCATGGTGTATCTCGGAAGACCTTGTACTTTATTTTTTGACTAAAGTTCCACTTTAAATAAAAATAGATATTGTCAACTTCATCAGGTGATGCTTCAAGGTCGTTTGTGCATTGAATCAAGTGTTTGCTTCTGATACTTCTAAGGCTGAGGCCTCGTACACACGACCGGGTTTCTCGGCAAAAACCAGCAAGAAACTTGCTGTTTTTTTGTTTTTTTTTTGCCGAGGAAACCGGTCGTGTGTACACTTTTCGACAACGAAACTGTCGAGGATCCCGTCAAACCAAAAAGAGCATGTCTTCTTTTTCCTCGACGGGAATGGAGAAATTTGGCTCGCCAAGATCCTCGACAGCCTAACAAGGAACTCGACGAGCAAAACGATGTGTTTCGCCCGTCGAGTTTCTCGTCGTGTGTACGAGGCTTGAGACAGCAAGTATTCCCAAATGAATGGTCTAACACCATGGACATTACAAACTTAAAGTGTTTTTTACTCCCACCACTTCATATTCCTGATATGTGCCTGCTGTACTATGTACTTGTATGAGGAAGTCTCCGGTTCTCTTTGTATCGATTCCTTTGTGTGAAATCCCTGGTGTTCCTGCTAGTCCCCCTAATTTCCTAATAAAAACTAACCACACTAAGCAGGAAAGCACACTGTGGTCAGTTCTCTAGCTGTGCTGGGAAATCAGTCTGCTCTCCTACAATGCTCAGATTTGTCCTGACAAGCCCCACCCTGCACAGCCATTCACTGGCAAGCTCAGTGTGATGCTGCTCCCCCCAGATTGTATGCAGCTGAGAACGGGGGAATGCAATTGTTTATTAAAAACTAAGGGTTAAAGGGTACATGTTTTATTACCAGGCTTAATTAAACAAGCTGGAGTTAGAAGCTCATTGGATTATATCCAGAAGTCAGCCTGATATTGCGATTTCCAGCATTAGTAAATAAACCCTATTGTGTACTTAAAAGCGGGGTATGCCTGTATTTATAATGTTTTGTTTATTTTTTGTATATTTATACACATTTTTTTTGCCTTTCATATTTATTTTAAACTGAATGGGTTGTTTTACAAGGTGATCATTTACAATCACTTTAAATGTTGAGGGCACTATTCCACTCTTGGATGTTTCTAATGAATACCAAACAAGTAAGGGGGCCCTACTTTAAGGAGGTGACACGTTTTTTATGGCCAAATGGGAAGGGGAAGAGACAGGAACTACTAGGGAGAAATCTTGCCACAGATAGAAGAAGCCAGGAGGTGATTCTACTCATTGATGTCTACCCATACCTGCAGAATAATGTTTGGGTAAGCTTCAGAATGGGCACAATTGATGATTTATAACCTAGCACAATATAACTTGTGTAATCAAAGCTGTTCCTCTAGCTTAGCACATGTTCATGCTCCATGCAGATTTAACAAATAGAGAACACATTGAGAAAAACTGACATGTGTCATGACTGCTGTCAAGCTAAACGCAAAATAAACAGAACAATGAATGGCACACTACAACACAAACAACACAAAAACAATGGATGACAGATGAGGACGGACATAACATGAAAGTGAAAGGGAAAAAAGAAAAACAACTTTTCTGTGCAAACAGACCCAAATTTGTTTTTAAAAATGATTGTTTGTAGTTTGTCATGTTCTTTATTTCTTGAACCCGTTGACCCGGCCAATTCAACCTCAGTGGTTATAAAATGTGGTGAATAAATAAGATATCACAGTCTAGATTACACAAACAAAAATACAATTCTCTGTGCCTGGCAATTTTTTTTTTTTATTCTTGCCCTGCCGAGGGTGGCAATACAAGAATAAAATGGGGTTTTTGTCTAATTTTTTTTTTATATATATATATATGTATTTTCTTTAAGTTTTGTTTTTCTTTTCTGCACCTTAAGAAATACTACAGTGTCTAGAAAACAGACTGGAGCTCATTCAAAGACAGCAGTTACGAGTCCCAACTGCCAAAGAGGTGGCTTGTCATTGGCCGGTGGCCCCTGACTACCCTGCAGTCTTCAAATAAACCCCATCTGCCTGGTGTTTTAAATTCAATGAGTGACAGAGAGCAAACGAAGACCAAATGAGCAGATCAAAATGCAGGCTTCCACAACGTCAGTACCTTGTCGCTATGGCTATGCTCCTCATTAAGGGTGGTGCTACTACACGTGTCTACCCCAGAGTCTTTAATCTGAGGCTCAGACCATTCCAAATCCTCTTCCAATGAGTGGGCTCCAAAGCACACCATTCTCTTTTGTCTTTCAGACAAGGTGTTAGAATCCGACAAAACTGCCTGCTCACTAGTTTTTCTTTTTCCCCTTTGACTGTCCCCTACAAGTGTGGGATAAAAAAAAAAAGGATATATATATATATAGATATATAGATATGTATATATATAAAAAGGAAAAGAAAACATGCATAGGTATAAATAAAAACAAAGGGAGGTGTGGATGGTAAAGGAAACTGGATGTTACGGCCCCGCATGTCTCACCAAAGACATTGGGGATGCCTCACTGCTGTGCCAAGAGGTGTGCTCCATCCAATACTCCATGTCACCTGTGTGGATCAGACAGAGAAGACAGTGCAGAGAGGGAGAGATGAGGATAGAAGAGACAAAGACATAACATGGCAGTTAATCATTATGGTGTATTCTCGCAGAGGCCCTCATTTATCAAAATGCCGTTAATGGACCTATACTTTTAAGTCCTATCAAATTTGTGGTGGAGTTGCAGTTGTGAAATTCTTATCTTTGTTGTAGGAAGCTCAGTTTTCTGGTCACATGGTCTCTGCCAAAAGGATGCAGGAGAATGTCATTCACCGGTCACATGGTCTCTGCCAAAAGTATGCAGGAGAATGTCATTCACTGGTCACATGGTCTCTGCCAAAAGGATGCAGGAGAATGCCATTCACCGGTCACATGGTCTCTGCCAAAATGATGCAGGATAATGTCATTCACTGGTCACATGGTCTCTGCCAAGAAGGACGTAGTGGAATGCCATTCACTGGTCACATGGTCTCTGCCAAAAGGATGCAGGAGAATGCCATTCACTGGTCAGATGGTCTCTGCCAAAAGGATGCAGGAGAATGCCATTCACTGGTCACATGGTCTCTGCCAAACGGATGCAGGAGAATGCCATTCACCGGTCACATGGTCTCTGCCAAATGTATGCAGGAGAATGTCATTCACTGGTCACATGGTCTCTGCCAAAAGGATGCAGGAGAATGTCATTCACTGGTCACATGGTCTCTGCCAAGAAGGACATAGTGGAATGACATTCACTGGTCACAAAGTCTCTGCCAAAAGGGACACAGAAGAATGACATTCACTGGTAACCTTGTCTTAACCAAAGGGACACAAAAGAATGACATTCACTGGTCACATGGTCTCTACCAAAAGGAACACAAGGGAATGACATTCACTGGTAACCTTGTTTTAACCAATGGGACACAGAAGAATGACATTTACTGGTCATGATTCATGTGGTCTTAACCAAAGGGACACAGAAGAATGACATTTACTGGTCATGATTCATGTGGTCTTAACCAAAGGGACACAGAAGAATGACATTCACTGGTTGCCAAAAGGACACAAGGAATTTTAATTCAATGGTAACGTGATCTTTGCCAAAAGGATTCAGGGGAATGACATTCACCAGTAAACTTGTCTTAACCAAAGGGACGCAGAAGAATGACATTCACTGGTCACATGGTCTCTGACAAAAGGATACAGAAGAATGACATGTACGGGTCACGTGATCTCTGCCAAAAGGACACAGAAGAATGACATTTACTGGTCACATGGTCTCTGCCAAAGGAATGCAGAAGAATGACATTGACTGGTTATTTGGTCTTTGCCGAAGGCACACTGGTGTATGACATTCAGTGGGATACAGCCAATTAGCAGCTCTGCCTTAGGAGCCCATTCACAATGGGCCAATGCATCATGTTGTGTATTAATGTGTTTGTTAAGACAACCCATTTATTTTGAATAGGCTGCCAACACACCACAACAAATATTTTACCAGGTATGCACAAAGTTTTTTTTTTTTTTTTTACATTTCACACTGCAACGTACAAATGTGGAATTTACATGCTTTGCTGTGTTCTAAAAAAACATGTGCATTGCAGTGCGCTCCCTTGGTGTGTTGGGGTTGTTCTGCTGTATTGCATGGTGAACTGGGCGTTATATCATGCATTATTGCCACACACTGTTGTGAATGAGTCCTAAGTGAGACATGGAGGCTGCCATTGCTAATTCCCATTTTTCAAATGCTAGTTTCCTGGCTGTCATGTTTGCCTTATACTTTGTATCCCCTACTTAGGAACAGATATACAAATGAAGATGCCGGACTATACTTGGTCTAGGTCAGTGACTCAAACTTTATTGATGAACCTAGATAGTCAGTTCACTGGCCTAACAACCAGCATCTTCAGAATGACAATGGCAGTCGGTGTGTGTCCTAACTCTGATCCACCCCATCTGCAGAGACCACATGACAAATGCCACAGAAAAGCCAGAGGTAAGTCTTTCACAACTTCCACTGTCATCTAAAGTTTAATGGAACCTTGTTGTGTTGTCTGGTCTTAAAAGTATAGGTCTGCTTTAATAACAAATGTCCCTCCTGCCCCACAACAATACCCATATTCAAAGTTTGATCCTTCATCTGCATTTACAGCACATGTTTGAATTTGAAGGACTGCTGTGGAGCAAAACAGACAGTTCTTGCGAAAAACATTTTGATAAATGAGACAGGATGCCCTTTGTTAACGACCATTAAAGCAAACAGAAGAAAAAACCTAGTGGTGTCCACAGCAACCAGTTATAGTTGTCATTCCTTCACCCGAACTGGAAAAATTAGATTGGCTGCTTGATAGCGAGAACTTATTTACCAACGTAAGAGAAGAACGTTCTCAGACAGTAGGGACCAAGCGTTTGTACTGGCTCCACCGGCAGATTCGAAGCCCTGATGGCTTGACAATGATTGGTGGCTGCAATGTTTAATATATTGTTTTTTAATAGGCTCCGGCATTTAGGTCCGGGCAGAAGGCACAGGTGCACCGTCCAGCCATTCTTCCAGCAGCCTTTAAAACTATGAAGCCTCTTACACACGACCGAGGAACTCGACGGGCGAAACACATCGTTTTCCTCGTCGAGTTCCTTGTTAGGCTGTCGAGAAACTCGACAAGGCAAGTTTCTCCAATTCCGTTGAGGAAATAGAGAACATGCTCTCTTTTTGGCTCGACGGGATCCTCGACAGTTTCCTCGTCGAAAAATGTACACACGACCGGTTTCCTCGGCAAAAAAAATATCCCAGCAAGTTTCTTGCCGAGAAACGTGGTCGTGTGTACGAGGCTTGAGAATTGTAAAGCTACAGCAACTGGTTGGGGTACCAAGCGGTACTAGCGTTTAGGATAGTATGCACCCAGGGATGAATGCACGGAACATAAGAAGGCTGCGTTCTGGGCATTCGTCCCTGGGCGCATACTACCAAAACATTTGTAGGACTCCAACACCCAACCACAGCAGCTCTCGGAATCTCATAGATGGTTACAGGTTGCTGGCAGTGGGGCTGGACACTACACCTGTTCCCTCTGCCCACACACAAAAGGCCAAAGCCTCATGCACCAGGGCTAAACGCCCAGTGTACATGGGGCCTTACTGTACAAGCCTGGTTTTGTGGAATGGAAGGTAAAAGGCTGGGCCTCATGGAAAATCCAGCCATTGGGGAAAAATGATCCGCACTTTGGTCGATGCTCTTTAAAAAAAAAATTGTTTTTATTGACAAGCCACCGTGAAAAAACGCAAATGAGAACAGTTGACGCGTTTCAGCCTATAAGGCCTTAGTCGTGGTGGTTATGACTAGGGCTGCAACTAACTATTATTTTCATAATCGATTAGCTGGCCGATTATTGTTCGATTAATCGGTTAATAACCTTAAAAAAAGTACAGAGTACGGATCACTTTTTCCTCATTACTCTACTCAGCGACTGTCAATCGAGCACCCGGGTGCTCTGCTATCTATGTGGTGTATGGGTAGTAGCACTGACTTTTCTGTTTATACAAATCCAGCCATTGGTCTGGATGGTGTATGAGGCCCATATGTCTCAGCCCTCATTGCACAATCAGGTTTAAACCAGTACGGGTAAATTCATTTTAAAGTGTTACAAACCCAAGACCCTGCATCCACTATATCTGGTCTCCCACAGTACACAGACCATGGAAATGCAATAGCTTTAGTACTTATAAACTAACATAAATACAGTTAGAGCATAAAGTTAGAGCAGTCTTGTGACTTCTATCAGTGTCCAGCATAGCACTGGTTAAAGCTTGTAGGTGGAGTTTTCATTCTGCCCTGATTGTCCTATCAGACTGCAGGACCCCCTCACCCTCTGTCTGGACAGTTCTGATTGGCCCTGTGCTGATCACATGCACTCTTCCAAGAAAAGAAAAAAAAAAAACTCTAGCAAAAACAACAACTGAGCATGTGCAGCTTGTCCCCTAGCCTCTGTTCTATAAGAAGATGGATTAGGGAAAGTGGAAAAAGGGAACATTAAAGTGATACTATGGGTTCACATTTAAAACATGTCATACTTACCTCCACTGTGCAGTTCGTTTTGCACAGAGTGACCCCGATCCTCCTGTTCTGAGATCCCACGGCAGCTCTCACGGCTCCGCCCCTCAATAGATAACCCCCTCTGGGAAGCTCTTTCCCGAGGGGGTTACCTTGCGGGCGCGCTCCCGTGTCATACACTCGGCATACATAGCCACCGAGTGAATGACTCGGCCCTGCCCCCTGGCGACTGCGTCATTAGATTTGAATGACAGCAGCGAGAGCCAATGGCTGCGCTGCTATCATTCTATCCAATGAAGAGCTGAGAAGCCGTGGGGAGAACGACGCGGGATCACACCCGCGGAAATTTGGGGGTTCAGGTAATTAAAACGGGGGGGCTTGTGGCAGGGCCGTCTTTAATATGGTTTGGGCCCTGGGCAAACATTTTTTTTGGGCCCCCCTCCAGCTTATTTTGGGCCTGGCTGGTTCACATGCATGTGTTTTGGCGGCCCTCATTTGTGCAGGCACAGCAGCCCATTGATTTGAATGGGCTGCCATGCCTTCGTATATATAAAAAATAAAAGAAATATATAAAAAAAACGTTTTTTTTTATATATAAAAAAAGGGGGGTTGTCATCCGGGGCCCTGGGGACCTCCAGACCTCTAAAAAAAAAAATTCCCTTTAATAAAAAATAAAATAAAAATATATTAAAAAAATATATTTTTTTTATTTAAAAATAAATAAAAAAAGGGGGGTTGCCATCTGGGGCCCTGGGGCCTCCGGGCCCCCCTAAAAAAAATTGTCCCTTTAATAAAAAATAAAAATATATTAAAAAAAATATATATATTTTTTTATTTAAAAATAAATAAAAAAAAGGGGGTTGCCATCTGGGGCCCTGGAGGCCTCCGGACACCTAAAAAGGGGGTTGCTTTGGGCCCCCAACAGTGACAGGGCCCTGGGCAGCTGCCCCTGTTTGTCCTATGGTAAAGAGGGCCCTGGCTGGTGGGGCCGGAGAGTGCAAGGTGTTTTTTCACCTTATTGAATAGGATACATTAAGGTGAAAAAACACAAAGCTTTACAACCCCATTTAAGAGAAGACAGGATCAAACAGGCTTTTAACACAATGCAGAGGATTAACTCCTTATGTTCCACAGTGAATATAACAACCATGCTTTTCTGCATATACAGACTGACTTTACTGTTGTGGGTTTAGTAACACTTTAAAATAAAAACCTAAATCTGAGTAGTTGCTACATGACACACGACATAGCGACTGTCTGAAGTAGTTCTTTCTACAGTTTGATAAATAATGCCAACTAGGCCACATGTATGGAAAGTGTCGAAGGAAAAGGGTGTAGTTACCCATAGCAACTAGTTTGCTCCTAAATGTTATTTCAAATGTAGGTAAGAGAAGCAAAATGTGGTTGCTATAGGCAACAAAAACACCCTTTCGCCAGAAGACACATCATGTAGCACATGGTGGAACAAACACTGACACCTGCCTTGGCTGGTTGCTATGAACATCAAACACATTTGCTTTCTCCAAAATGTCTTGTTAGACAAAACACACTCTTAGCAATATCTATACATCTCCATAGTTATATAAAATGCATACATACAACAACAACAACATAGGAAAAAACATAAAAAAAATGGTTAATGTTCAGTTAATAGGACAGTTTCAAATGGTAAAAAGAGCAATTTAATTAATACAACAACAAAACATCATACAGTTCTTTGACTGCTGCAAGCTATTAAATGGTGACAGCTGATTGGCTCTTAACGGTTTACTACACTTTGCACGCTGTTATTTGGTTTGCACTGCCTCATTAAATGGAGTTATTGTGGAGAGTATATACTGAACGGAAGAAGAATACACACTTCTCAGGCTGAACCAGTAAACTGTAAAATCCCTTCACTTGTGCGGCTTCTTGTGTGTGGAATCTGAGGCTGTTACTTCTTAAAACTGAACTCAGATAAATAGAAAATACTCTAATTAACCACTTTACAACCGCGCCTATTTTGGCACTTCTCTCCTTCATGTAAAAATCACAATTATTTTGCTAGAAAATAAATCAGAACCCCCAAACATTATATAATTTTTTTAGCAGACACCCTAGGGAATACAATGGCGGTCATTGCAACTTTTTTTCTCGCACGGTATTTGCGTAATCATTTTTCAAACGCCTTTTTTTGGGAAAAAATACGGTTTCATGAATTAAAAAATAACAAAACAGTAAAGTTAGCCCAATTTTTTTGTATAATGTGAAAGATGATGTTACGCCGAGTAAATAGATACCTAACATGTCACGCTTTAAAATTGCGCACACTTATGGAATGGCGCCAAACTTCGGTACTTAAAGCGGGAGTTCACCCGAAATTTTTTTTTTAACATTAGATTGGGCCTAATTACGGGAAGCAGAATCGGGTGTTTTGATTAAAATCAATGCAGTACTTCTCCCGCCGCTTCCGGGTATGGTCTTTGGGACTGGGCGTTCCTATTTGATTTACAGCCTTCCGACGGTCGCATACAGCGCGTCACGAGTTGCCGAACGTCGGTGTGGCGCTATACGGCGCCTGCGCACCGACGTTCAGCTACTTTCGGAAACTGGTGACTGTATGCGACGGTCGGAAGGCTGTCAACCAAATAGGAATGCCCAGTCCCGCAGCCCATACCCGGAAGTGGAGGGAGAACATCTATCTCAAAAAAGGTAAGTACTGCATTGATTTTAATCAAAACACCCGATTCTGCTTCCCGTAATTAGGCCCAATCTAATGTTAAATTTTTTATTTTTTTTTGGGTGAACCTCCACTTTAAAAATCTCCATAGGCGATGCTTTAACATTTTTTACAGGTTACTATTTTCGAGTTACAGAGAAAGTCTAGTGCTAGAATTGTTGCACACGCTCTAACGCACGCGACAATACCTCACATGTGGGGTTTGAACGGCGTTTACATATGTGGGCAGGACTTGCATGCGTGTTCGCTTCTGCTCGTGAGCTACCGGGGACAGGGGCGTTTTAAAAAAAAAAATCAAATTTTTTATTTATTTTACTTATTTTTTGTTATTTTTACACTTATTTTTTGATCACTTTTATTCCTATTACAAGGAATGTAAACATCTCTTGTAATAGGAATCAGTGTGACAGGTCCTCTTTATGGAGAGATGTGGGGTCAATAAGACCCTACATCTCTCCTCCAGGCTTACAAGCATGAGATCGGTAAAAAAAAAATCACAGATCTCAGGCCGACAGCCGCGATTGTGGCTTTGTTTACTTCCGGGTACCGGGCGTGACGTCATAACGTCGCGCCCGGGCCTCCATTGGTCATAGAGAAGACTGGTGACCATCTGGTCACCAGTCATCTCTATGCTTCCCAGCCAGTGCCGGCCGTTTCGCTCTCCGGGCCCCCGATGGCACGGGAGAGCCAGGAGAAGCACCGGATGGCGGCGTGAGGGGGGGGAACGTCCCCTCCCGTTGCCTATAAGAACGATCAAGCATCGGAACTGCTCATCATTAGACTCTTTACCACACACAGCCACAAAGGCAAGAGAGTTCTTGTTGGGCCGTGTATTAGTTAATTTGCATTTCATTTTAATGGTTCAAAAAATGTCAGGCAAAATGGTCGGCCCTCGCACATGTTCACTTTATCAAATCTGGCCCTCTTTGAAAAAAGTTTGGACACCCCTGCCATAGTGACTTTAATGCAGAAATGCCCCCTAGTGACTTCAATGCAAAATCACTATGACTTTAAGAATTGGGTGTGACTTGTCATGCTACCTTGATGTCCAAAGTCGCACCACAAATCGCACAAGTGTGAATGGAGCCTAAGCTCTCTCTGCTCTCTCCTCCTATCAGCACGTTCCTTGTTCGCACATTTGCTTGCAGCCCTTCAGTCTGCCAGTCTAAGTGCAGCTGCACAGGGGGCTGCAGGAGGCTGTGACAAAGACAAAAACTCAGGTTCCTACAATAGCTGGATTTACAAAAATAAATGTGATGAATTATTAATGAATACAGAGCTGCATTCATTTCTTCTGTATTTTCCAGGAGTTCAAGTTTAACCCTTACCAAGCCCAAACAGGAAACATATCACAACATAAAAAACACCCGCTATAAGCAAACGGTAACCCTAATCTGTGCCGACACGTAGCAGCATCCAATGGGATGATATTGGCCCTGCTTAGACCCCGGCGATCAGATCCCGGCACTCACACACCGGCGCTCAGACCCCGGCGCTCAGACCCCGGCGATCAGATCCCGGCGATCAGACCACGGCGCTCAGATCCCGGTGCTCAGACCCCGGCGCTCAGACCCCGGCGCTCAGACCCTGTCGCTCAGATCTCGGTGTTCAGACCCTGTCGCTCAGACCCTGTCGCTCAGATCCCGGCGCTCAGACCCCGGCGCTCAGACCCCGGCGCTCAGATCCCGGCACTCAGACCCCGGCGCTCAGACCCCAGCGCTCAGACCCTGTCGCTCAGACCCCGGCGCTCAGACCCTGACGCTCAGACCCCGGCGCTCAGACCCCGGCGCTCAGATCCCGGCACTCAGACCCTGTCGTCCAGACCCCGGCGCTCAGACCCCGGCGCTCAGACCCCGGCGCTCAGACCCTGGCGCTCAGACCCTGGCACATCAGCTGTCACTATACTGCAGCTATACACCATGAAAACCGCCCGTCCAAAAATATCTTTCTGCTGCCCGCTCTGCTCCAGCAGCTGTTCCTGCCCTATGGACTGTTCCTGAACAACTGCATGGAAATCATTTGCATGCTTCAACAATCTGTCTTTGTGTTTAGGTGCCAAAGAACTGAACCGATCGTCTCTCCACCTTCAATACATAACATTCGAAAAATTCCTCAAACCTATTTATGATGCTGCAATTCCTAAGGGATGAATGATCGTTTACTGCAGCCTAATCATTTTGTTAATAATTTCCCATAATTAATGCTTCTCTCTCACGGTATATGTTTAATTTCCCAGCATAGTCAGCAGATGAAGAACTCTTCCTCCTGGGAGAGACGTCTAATACACACACAACATGTTACAGTTTAAAGGCCTTGTACTCTCTACATCAAAGTGTTTAGCAAAGCAACAATGTACATAGGCGTCGGGAACACAGCAGTTCTTTTTTTCTTAAAACACATATATATATATATATATATATATATATATATATATATATATATATATATATATATATATATATATATATATATATATATATACACGCTCGGCGGGTTAAACAGGAGACACATGAGAATGGCGCACTTTGCGGTACATTACCCATCAGTGCCAGGAGCCTGATGCAGGTTTTCTCACTTTAGGGCTTTCTGCTCTGAAAGCAGTCAAGATAACAGAGAGCCCCTGAGATATCTTTATCCTCTCTCTGTTACCCTAACACTTAACCCATCTCCTACCTGAACCCTAACACCTAAACCATCCCCTACCTGAACCCTGACACTTAACCCATCTCCTACCTGAACCCTAACACTTAACCCGTCCCCTACCTGAACCCTAACACTTAACCCATCTCCTACCTGAACCCTAACACCTAAACCATCCCCTACCTGAACCCTAACACTTAACCCATCTCCTACCTGAACCCTAACACTTAACCCATCTCCTACCTGAACCCTAACACTTAACCCATCCCCTACCTGAACCCTAACACCTAAACCATCCCCTACCTGAACCCTAACACTTAACCCATCTCCTACCTGAACCCTAACACTTAACCCATCTCCTACCTGAACCCTAACACTTAACCCATCTCCTACCTGAACCCTAACACTTAACCCATCTCCTACCTGAACCCTAACACTTAACCCATCTCCTACCTGAACCCTAACACTTAACCCGTCCCCTACCTGAACCCTAACACTTAACCTATCTCCTACCTGAACCCTAAAACTTAACCCATCTCCTACCTGAACCCTAACACTTAACCCACCCCCTACCTGAACCCTAACTCTTAACCCATACCCTACCTGAACCTTAACACATAACCCATCTCCTACCTCAACCCAAACTATTAGCCCATCTCCTACCTGAACCCTAACACTTAACCCATCCCCTACCTGAACCCTAACACCTAAACCATCCCCTACCTGAACCCTAACACTTAACCCATCTCCTACCTGAACCCTAACACTTAACCCATCTCCTACCTGAACCCTAACACTTAACCCATCTCCTACCTGAACCCTAACACTTAACCCATCTCCTACCTGAACCCTAACACTTAACCCATCTCCTACCTGAACCCTAACACTTAACCCGTCCGCCACCTGAACCCTAACACTTAACC
This sequence comes from Rana temporaria, assembly GCF_905171775.1. Classification (NCBI taxonomy): domain Eukaryota; kingdom Metazoa; phylum Chordata; class Amphibia; order Anura; family Ranidae; genus Rana; species Rana temporaria. Next base: position 370,914,309 of record NC_053493.1, on the reverse strand, counting down.
TATCTCCTACCTGAACCCTAAAACTTAACCCATCTCCTACCTGAACCCTAACACTTAACCCACCCCCTACCTGAACCCTAACTCTTAACCCATACCCTACCTGAACCTTAACACATAACCCATCTCCTACCTCAACCCAAACTATTAGCCCATCTCCTACCTGAACCCAAACACTGAAACCCATCTCCTACCTGAACCCTAACACTCAACCCATCTCCTACCTGAACCCTAACACTCAACCCATCTCCTACCTGAACCCTAACACTTAACCCATCTCCTACCTCAACCCAAACACTCAACCAATCTCCTACCTGAACCATAACTGTTGACTCAACGCTAAGGCTAAGTTCACATAAGCAGCAAATGGGTGGTAAAAACAGGTGGTTGCGACGTAATATGATCACAGATCACAGTAAGATCACAGTAAGTTACAAAAGGCACAAGAAAAAGGACTTATCTATTAACATTGGACACTCTGGTGTATTTATAAAAATAAAAAGTGCACATCAATTCCCTAAAGGGCATGTACATTTGTTGTGTGCAATTAGGGCACAAAAATTATTGTTATTCGGTCGTGTCCTTTGCAGATCAATTATTATTTTTTTTTATTATAATTATTTAAGTCAAATACTGCATTTGTCATCTAGATGGTGCCAAGTTGTTTAGGGAACTTGCTGCCATCTAGTGGCCAAATGTGTTATTTTCCATTTTAAATAAGTCAGAAAATTCGACCAGCACAGGAAATAGCATAATAACAATTTTTTTTGTGCTTTTATTGTGTGAACTGTTATCTATGCTTGTTAATAAATACACCCGTTAATAAGAAGCACCAATAATTTAAAACATTTGATAACCCAAAACAATTTAAAGCAGTGAGTGCAATGAAACCAGTGACTCTTGGAATGTTACAGAAGAAAGTCAGGAGGATACTGAGAAAAAAGCAATCTACCCTGGGCACCATGTTCCAGCAAGCTCCCAGCAATCACTATGCACTATGTCACTCTGATATAACACATAACAATTTCTGACAGCACATCATGTGATCGTTATTTAATTAGGCAAAGAGCATTGTGAAAGTGCTTTCACCTCCAGCAGCCAATTAGGAGATATGGTTCATTGTTCTAACTGCTCTGACCTGCGCAAAGGTGAAACCTGATTGGTTGCTGTAGATTCCTGCACATTTGTTCTCTTTACACCACCTTATTAAATAAGCCTGGCAGTGTATCAGTTTTCTTAGGCCCACGTGACTAATGATATTATATTAAATCACATTATATGACATTGTGTTATGTTATAATATGTCATTTTATCACATTATATCATATTATATATTATGGACTGATTGTACTGGCAGTCTCTTTAGAAAAAAAACAGTAAACACACAAAACTTTCAAGTCAAATGGCAAACTCTTATCTGTGCAACCAGTTTTTGGATCTATACGTATGTACAGTATGATCAAACACAAGGCCCGAATCTGGCCCACCAGGCCATTTCATGTGGTCCTCGCACTTCTCCTGCAGCACCCCCCTGGTCTCCGCTCCCACCTGGTCTCAGCAGTAGGCAGCAGAGAGGAGGACAGAACTCATCCACCAGATCCTGTGCTTCTCCATGCAGCTACGGAGAGGCTTGCCTCTGCCCCCCCCCCCCCCCCAATCTCAACAATTAACAGAAGAGAGGAGAACGGAACTCCTCCACCAGATCTTGCGGTTCTCCATGCAGCCACAGAGAGGCTTGCCTCTGCCCTAGGGTGACCAAGTGTCCCGGATTGCCCGGGACAGTCCCGCATTTTGCAGGTCTGTCCCGGGCACCGTCATTCCAAGACAATACAGTGTCCCGGAATGAAACTGACACAGCCACCCCCCGGGCCAATCTGATGCCCCCAAAAATGTCCGCCACATCACCGCTTTACTCACTGACAGTACTTGTCCTGGCCGGGAATGCCTGGAGGAGCACAATCCCGCCCCCTGCTTGTGATTGGAGAAAACATAAATCCCGCCTCTTGTGTCCAATCACTGTGCTGTGATTCGTTACAGTGCAAGCTGATTTTTGTGAAGGGGGGTGTCCCTGAATGGTAGTTTGGAAATGTGGTCACCCTACTCTGCCCCCCCCCATCCCAACAGTCAGCAGCAGAGAGAAGTACAGAACTCCTCCACCAGATCCTGCGCTTCTCCATGCAGCCACAGAGGCTCATTTTCTGTGTCCCCCCCCCCCCCATTTCAGTGTTAAAGCGGAGTTCCGCCAATTTTTTTTTCTTTTAAGTCAGCAGCTACAAATACTGTAGCTGCTGACTTTTAGAATAAGGACACTTACCTGTTCAGGGCTTGTGTGATGTCGGCACCCGAAGCCGATCCGCCCCTTGGCTCTCGGGTTGAGGCGCTGCCATCTTCGGTAAGGGAATCAAGAAGTGAGGCCTTGCGGCTTCACAGCCTGGTTCCCTACTGTGCATGCGCAAGTCGCACTGGTCCCTGTGTGTCTCCCAGAAGACAGCGGGGGGACGGAGGAAGTGCCGGAAGTGGCGTAGATATCCGTGGATACTGCGGCTATCTATGCCCAGAAATGGGAGCAAAATACCTGTATTAGACAGGTATCTGCTCCCCCCTCCTCCCTGAAAGGTGCCAAATGTGACACCGGGGGGGGGGAGGGATCCGAAAACTGGAAGTTCTATTTTTGGGTGGAACTCCACTTTAAGCAGCAGAGAGGAGGACATTCATCCACCAGATCCTGTACTTCTCCATGCAGCTTCAGGACCCCCTCGTCTATGCCTATCCTGGCAGAACCCCCTTGTCTACGCCTACCGTGGTTTCAGCATTCAGCAGACTCTGGTCCTTCTCCAGACCCTGCACTTTCCACTTCTCAGTTCTGCCCTCAACTTCTTCCTGGCAGCAGCACTATGATGTAAGGGATGGTGGGGGACTCTTGACTTCTGATGGTCAGTTGGGGGGGGGGGGTGCTCTGGATACCTAGTATGACCGGCCCTTTAAGGGCAACCATAATTAAATGTGGCCCACTATTAAATTGAGTTTGATGCCCCTGTTCATGATGGATGCTTTATAAAACTCCCATTTTCTAAGAGCACCAATATATTCTCCTGTGAGTGAATTCTGCTTCCTAGTACAGAGCAAATAGAAGATTACGATGTGCTCATCACCCCAGCTCGGTCCCATCTCTCCCAATTCAGCAGAAAGGATCAGCAGGCTCAGCGTCAGCCCTATCTCATATTCTGCCCTGTATGTAGGACACAATAGGAGCTTCATATTTTCAAATGTTTCATATGGATTGCATGTGATTACACACAACACAGGTTCCAAAAACTTTAATGGCATTTATACTTCTGCATCTTAGTAACATGCATTAAAGAGGCTTTTATTTTAAATGGCATCCTAATGTAATAAAGGCAACACATCTGCGCTGCAGTGTTCTGCAATGCATAATGTATAGAAGAGTAGCATTGTAAAAAAAATAGGTCACATCTGATTTTTACACGTTTTGGGTGCATTGAAAAACCGTTATTCCCAATAGGCTGCTCTAAGGCAATGACCGCTAACAGGTGACACAACACGTGGTAAACACATGTGTGCATTAACACACCACAAACCTGGAAATTGGCCCTCTGCGACTTAAAGGCCTCCTTCACACGGCTGTAAAAATGTTACTGGTGTCATTACATGTGACTTCTAGCAGAAAAGTTCATGTAAAATACATCATTTGTTTTATACTCATATATTTGTTCCTGTAATTAGACTTTAAGTAGAGGTCCTCCCTAAAAAAAAAAAAAAGTTTTTTTACTTACCAGAAATTGTGGTTGCTAGGCAGATCTTCCTAAACTGCCTCTTCCTAGTCCATGGCAGGTCTTCTTCCTCGTCCTCCTCGCGTTGACTGGGGCGCTGTGTCTTCTGGAAACTCCACGCGACTCGCACATGCGCAGTAGGAAACGGGCAGTGAAGCCACAAGGCTCCACTGCCTGTTTCCCTTAGTGAGGATGGCGGCGCCGTGACCTGGCACGATCAAGGGATCGGCCTCAGGGGCCTGACATCGCGGGCGCCTAGGACAGGTAAGTGTCCTTATTAAAAGTCAGCAGCTACAGTGTTTGTAGCTGCTGACTTTAAAAAAAAAAATCGCAGGTGGAACCCCACCTTTAAAATTATTTTTTTAAATCGCAAACATGTCATACTAACCTGCTCTGTGCAATGGTTTTGCAGAGCAGCCCCGATCTTCCTTTTCAGGGGTGTCCCGGCGGTGCACCTGGCTCCTCCTTTTCATCGAGTGCTCCCACGGAGAGCCGCTTTCCATGGGGGCACTCGTGGGGGGCGTGATTCCGAGTCCTGCTGCTGTGTCCATTGACACAGACAGCAGGACTCGGCCCCGCCCCGACTCACGTGTCACTGAATTTCTTAGCAGCGGGAGCCATTGGCTCCAGCTGCTATCAATCTATCCAATTAGGACCGGAGAAAGTGTCTGGAGCACCTGGGCTTGTGCTCCTCGCTGGAACAAGAGAGCGGTTCAGGTAAGAAAAAGGGGGGCTCTGGGGGGCAGCTGAAGCTCAGAAGGTTTTTCACCTTAATGCATTAAGGCGAGAAACTATGAGACTTTACAACCCCTGTGCTTAGAAACGCATATACATGAGCTTACATGCCTAAGCTCATAAAGCGCATGTTCTTAGATTCATATTTTTGGATTCTATACACAAGGCCAAGGTACAAAGGATGATGGTGCAGCTCAGTCCCTGATATAGGAGAACTCTCAAACACAGAAATTGCCTAAAAAGGGTATCAATGCAAATCAATCTCTGATGCATGTGCACTTACCCCTCAGCAGCCAGCCCCAGCACAGATGTAATAACTCCCCTTTGCCCTCAGTACCCAGTTTCCAGCACATGGGTGATAACCCCTCACATTTCCTTATTGTAGTATGGCAATATAGCAGTCCCATCTCCGCTGATTCTGGTGAGAATATCAGCTCTACTGTCCTATTTACTGCTTAATCAGCCCCCAGCAAAGCAAAGTCCCATCTCCAACATCCCCAGCACTACCTCCATTGTTCCTGGACTCCATGACACATTCCATGCTAATAACCCAATTACATTTCGGTGTCTCCTTTTCAACCTCCATTGTCCCTGATTCCACTAACACATACTTCCTGTTTCAGTATTCTCCTCACCGCCTAACACATACTTCCTGTTTCAGTATTCTCCTCACTGCCTTTAGAGTCTGCAGGGATACTGACATGATCATTGCCACGTCCACTGCCCCAGAATTCCAGGCTTCAGTTTTAGTATGCCCCTTTCCAGAACACTGATTTTAACCTCAATTCTTTGTCTGTAAATCCATGTGAACCGCTCAGCTCCCATGCTGCTCTGTAATTACTTTGATATGTTTTCTCCTCCCCCGTCATCTACCTGTATGGCTATGAGCATATATTTTGTGACTTTGTTGCTAATTATGGGCAAATCAGTGACCACAATTGATGAGCCAAAGCATGAACTATTCTTCCTGTTTTCATACCCTTCAAATAATGCCCGTTGTTGTACCCTCCACATACTGCCTGCTGTCATACCCATCAAATAATGCTTGTTGTTATACCCTCCACATACTGCCTGCTGTCATACCCTTCAAATAATGCCCATTGTTATACCCTCCACATACTGCCTGCAGTCATACCCGTCAAATAATGCCCGTTGTTATACCCTCCACATACTGCCTGCTGTCATACCCTCCACTTACTGCCTGCTGTCATACGCTTCAAATAATGCCGTTGTTATACCCACCACATGTTTCATACCCTGTACATACTGCCTGCTGTCATATCTTCCACAATTATCTCCTGCACATGCCATGCGGATGTACCCTTCACATACTGCTCACTGTCATACCCTCCACATACTGCCTGCTGTGACCTTCCTAACATACTGACTGCTGTTAAATTCCTCCACATACTGCCCACTGTGATACCCTCCACATACTGCCTGCTGTCATACCCTCCACATACTGCCTGCTGTCGTACCCTCCACATACTGCCTGCTGTTGTACCCTCCACATACTGCCTGCTGTCGTACCCTCCACATACTGCCCGCTGTTATACCCTCCACATACTGCCCGCTGTTGTACCCTCCACATACTGCCTGCTGTCGTACCCTCCACATACTGCCCGCTGTTATACCCTCCACATACTGCCCGCTGTTGTACCCTCCACATACTGCCTGCTGTTGTACCCTCCACATACTGCCCGCTGTCATACCTTCCACATACTGCCTGCTGTGATATCCTTTACATCAGGGATCCTCAAACTACGGCCCTCCAGCTGTTGCGGAACTACACATCCCATGAGGCACTGTAACACACTGACATTCACAGACATGACTAAGCATGATGGGAATTGTAGTTCCTGAACAACTGGAGGGCCGTAGTTTGAAGACCCATGCTTTACATGGTGACTGCTGTCAATCCCTCCACATACCGCCAGCTGTCATATCCTCCACATACTGCCAGCTGTCATACCACTGTTAAACATAAAAAAAAAAAAGAGCAGATATAATGGACTACTTTTTTCTGCTGTCACTTTTCTATGTTTCTCTGTACTCCTCTCCTCCTCCTAACCTTCATATTCTTCTGGTTCGAAATCCCTTCCACAATAACCCCTGCACTCCTCCACTGTACACATTTTCAACCACTCACATCTGGCACTCCCAGCTGTGCCATTCGCCTTTCTCTACCATTTTATATGGGGGGGGGGGGGGGGGCTACAGTTTAGATCCTTTAACTCTTCTGGATCTATAGCAATGCCCTGCCTCTGTATGCTCTATGAACTTTTTGTGATCGCTATGAGACTGGTAACACCTACCTTAAGGTTCTTCCATCCTGGATGCCCTTTCCAGTTGTATTGCAATTCAGTATATATATATATATATATATATATATATAAATAAAAAAAAAATATATATATATATATATATATATATATATATACACAGTATATATTTCAGCCAAATGCATTAGCTGAATTGAAAAATGGTTTCATGACTTTTAAAGGAATATATACCTGAGCTAAAAGCTGTTTGTATATCAGATGACAGAGCTGGGGGATCTAAACGACACTTCCTAGCAAAGACTGGCAATGGCTTCTGCGCCATTTCCTGCTGACAGCAAAATACACCAGAGATGATGATTTGGTCCACTACACATAACAGGAATAACCGACACTGCTGCAGCAATATACTACGTGAGGTTCTGTTGGGAATATTCCTCTGGCTTTAAGAGCAAGCTTTCTCTGTCAACCAATTCACCCAGCTGCCATCTAGAAAAAGGAGACAAGGGTGACAAGATACGGAAAAGCAACCTCAGGAGAAGGACATATATGATGGAATAGTGCAAGGGAGCAAGAGATCACCTCCTTACACATTCGCCAGGAGTTTCTCCTTATAGTAAGCCTGTCACACATATAAAAGACTGCATTCACACAATGTCATTTCATGAATGCCTGAAAGTCAAGCAATATTGTGCGCATTCACAAAATGCATGAAAACGCATGTCACACTTGTGTTGTTATTCATTGATAATTATACCCCAAAAGCACCAAGAAGACAAAGTAAAAATAGGTGAGCTACTTTGCCACGTGTATGGCAGCCCACTGAAATAAATGGGCTGCTCTATTTGTGCATCACAACAACTTGCAGAAAAACGCACAAAAAAAAAAGAAGTTACGTCACAAATCATTGTGAATGGGGTCTTAAGGTGTAAAGAAAACACAAAAAATTATCTAAGACTTCCTAAGCAATCCAGAAGCCTCCCAAATTTGGGGAGCTTAGTATGCAATGCTGGGGGGTGTCTTAGGGTGTGTGTCTGATTTCAGAGCTGGAGGCTGCCAGGGCTGTCAGGAGAGGCAAGTAGGTACACACAGGCAGCTTGAGATGTCCTGGTTAGGCCACTTACACAGTGGGCTGTCTAGGTGCAGCGCATCCCTTCCAGTATTTTAGGAGGAACAGGTGCAGCATCCAGCTTACCAATGTCTATGCTATGAGGACGGCTTTGGCCGAAACACGTTAGCATCTTTTGGATTTTGCCATTGCTGTAGTGCAACAATAACGTTTTCCAATGAAGAAGCTATCGAGTTGACGGCTTATGTTTGTCATGGATCTGCAGTGAATGCTACAGTCAGAGCACTGACACTCTGCTCATACACCACAGTCAAGCAATACTGTACCCATATGAATTTTACATATTTATTTTAGACAAATATTGCTTTCTTTTGGTTGTATTTCTTAACCACTGTGGTTTTTATTTTATTTTTAAATGTAAAATAATTTTTTTCCCCCTTACTTTTGTTTAAAATAAAGCTGCCAGGAGAGTACAAAAAAAACAAATTACCCCATTTTGGAAAGTAGGAGGAGGTGAATGGCACATACAGTGGAAGGGGCTTTAATGTACAGGATAAGGTTGGTGAAGGGTTAATATATACATCGCATTGAGACAAATGTACACTAGAGGAAGAGAATATTACATTTTTTAATAATCCCTACAATTACACCCTCACAACCCCTTCCTCCCCCCTGAATTTGCTGCTGCCTGCAATTTGGAAGGAGTAAATGATGATTCATTCACTGGTTTTTCCTTATTGTAGTACTATTTAAATTTGTGATTACTGTGACTGGTCATCAGAGCGATCACAAGGTACAGAGCAGCTTGGGTCAGCTCTGTACACTGTGCCTGTGACCCATCCAATAACAACTCAGATCCCACTGCCCTAAGGGCACACTGGCCCCTAGAGGGTTATTTCTGCAATTCCATTCATAAGCAGCACTACATAATTTCCTCTGCCCTCCCCAATGCTTACAGTGAATAAAAAATTGGGGGTGTTTTTGTAGCAGCTTGGAGACTTTGCTATAGTCGTCTCTCCCAGTACTGCGCCTGCACTGGTGAGTCACAAATACATGGTTAGCCAATACATTAAGAAGCAAAATACTGGCAGCCAGCAGCTTACCAGTGCTGAGCTTAGCACATCAGAGAGAGAAACAATGCAGCTTACCAGTGCTGAGCTTAGCAGGTCAGATAGAGAAACAATGAAGCTTACCAATGCTGAGCTTAGCAGGTCAGAACGAGAAACAACGCAGCTTACCAGTGCTGAGCTTAGCAGGTCAGGAAGAAACAATGCAGCTTACCAGTGCTGAGCATAGCAGGTCAGAGAGTGAAACAACGCAGCTTACCAGTGCTGAGCTTAGCAGGTCAGAGAGAGAAACAACGCAGCTTACCAGTGCTGAGCATAGCAGGTCAGAGAGAAACAATGCAGCTTACCAGTGCTGAGCCTAGCAGGTCAGAGAGAGAAACAACGCAGCTTACCAGTGCTGAGCATAGCAGGTCAGAGAGAAACAATGCAGCTTACCAGTGCTGAGCCTAGCAGGTCAGAGAGAGAAACAACGCAGCTTACCAGTGCTGAGCATAGCAGGTCAGAGAGAAACAATGCAGCTTACCAGTGCTGAGCCTAGCAGGTCAGAGAGAGAAACAACGCAGCTTACCAGTGCTGAGCTTAGCAGGTCAGAAACAAACAACGCAGCTTACCAGTGCTGAGCTTAGCAGGTCAGAGAGTGAAACAATGCAGCGTACCAGTGCTGAGCTTAGCAGGTCAGAGAGAAACAATGCAGCTTGTACTCTGATCTGGGTTCAGCATTTTTATTTATTACAGGTCTTGGGTGCAGCGAGTGTTAGAATAATTTCAGCTGCACTTTAAATGGCTGTATTTAGTGTTCTCAGCACTTTACGATTATAAAAGAACCCACCAGGTTTCCATTATATTTCTGGTCTATATACAAATGTCCACACTATTGCATCTTTCCCTGCAGCGCGTGGAGGGAGACGCTCTCTAATTGGCTGGAAGGTTTCTTTAGCTGGGATGGCGGATTCACAGCAGCCTTCAGCTCACATGAAAGGTATTTTGGTACATTGGATCTCACAGCCTATGGTTTCCTGTTCACTTGTGTTGACCTCATTCAGTCAACTTAGCTAAACTAGACACCATTTCACAGTTTTCCCCTGAAATAGAAAATTAAGATGTATTACTGGCTTAAATGTAAATCAGTCACTTCGTTTTATACGGGGAAAAAAATAGTTCTTTAAAACCTCTAAGAAATGAAAGATACAAGAGATATAATCTTGCCTATATGTCAATTAGCCAAACTGGATCTGCTGAATCCACATAATACGCAGACATTATAATAAGCTGGCCTATATAAAGAGTACCTGCCATATAACCAGAAAAGGCAACCGCTTTGTCAGCTAAAAACAATATACATGAGGATGAAGTCTATAAAAACAAAACTAAAAAAAAGTAGGCAAGCTCCTTAGGGCTGGTCACACCATGAATCGCACAGGAACGTGTTGTGTGTTCCTATGCGATTTGCATGCAATGTTCAGTGTGATTTCATTCATTTGAATGGGCTGAAATTGTGCTGCATGCACTACTACAAAAACACACAGCCACCGAATCTCATGGCTGTCACATGATCGGAAAGCTCCCGATCTAAAGTAGAGATCAGGAGCTTTCCGTTAGTCGCCAGTAACTTTCCGTTAGTCGCCAGTAACTTTCCGTTAGTCGCCAGTAACTGTAAATGTGGAGTGCACACCACATTTCCCAATCTGTACAGCCACAGATCGGGAAATGTCTCACTGCCTGTGACTAGTGCTGCGCAGTGTAAGCTTCCTGGCGGGCACGGGCATGTGCAGTTGCGAATGCGCCTGAGCCCATCCTTACCAATGACTAACAGAAAGCATTCCGATCTTGTGACCACCATGACAGCCAATCACAGCGGTCAAATGATCATAAACCCCACCTCCCAGCATCTGAAACCCGTGGCGCTGTGCCAAGGGATTAAAGAGGAAGTAAACCCTGATGGGTTCCCCTTCTTTTCTTTTACCCTGCACTAAGGCGATTCAAAATTATCTGCTAAAATGACAAATCGCACAATGCAAATTTCAGATGCCATTCATTTTAATAACACCTAAAAACACAATGCGTTTCTGCAGCGATTGTCACGCGACAATTGTGGCAAAGTGCATCACACAAAGCTTGTCACCAGGAAGACGTTTCTGATCCTTTTTTGGGTGACAAGCTTCACGAGATGCAGATTTCCGCGATTACAGCATGATCTTAGTGTTTAGCCCTGGAATATGCAATCATTTTATTTTTTATTTCTTATGGTTGCCTTCAAAATCCCACTAGCCACTTCAGCCCTGGAAGGTTTTACCCGCTTCATGACCGGGTCATTTTTTTTGCGATACGGCACTGCATTATTTTAGCTGACAATTGCGCAGTCGTGCCACGCTGTACACAAATATACGTCTTTTTTCCCCCACAAATAGAGCTTTCTTTTGGTGATATTTGATCATCTCTGCATTTTTTTATTTTTTTTTTGCGCTTTAAACCAAAAAAGGCTGACAAAAAGATTTTTTACTTTCTGCTATAAAACATACCCAATAAATAAAGAAATAAAAAAAAATCGAATTTCTTCATCAATTTAGGTCAATATGTATTCTGCTGCATATTTTTGGTAAAAAAAATCCCAATAGGGTATATTGATTGGTTTGCGCAAAAGTTATAGCGTCTACAAAATAGGGGATATTTTCTTTTCTTTTACTTTCTATAGGTTTTTATTGAGTTTACACAGAGAACATTATCCAGCCGCAGAAACTTTCAGACTCTCATAGTCTGACATGCTGCTGGCATTGGGTCTGGACAGGGCACCTGTGCCCTCCGCCAGCAGCTAAACATCAGAACCCTATGCACCGGAGCTAATGAGCTACAATTTATTAAATTTTTGTTCTTGGGTTTAGATAAATAAATTCTAAACTTTACAGTGATTACAGGACAATGTATACAGGACTGATCATTCTGTAACCTTGTGCATTTTTTGCATCATACGCTCAGCTTATATTAAACAGGCTTCTAAAAGGCTTAAAGGATCAAGAGGTTTATGGAGACCCCATATTTTATTCATAAAGTCCAGTGCTGACTTCCAAAAACACCAGACATATTAAATTGAATAAATTTGATCATAGCACAGCGCATCTTAGGCATGCCAGTAACTGGACAGAGTGAGAAGATCTCAAAGTGACAATAAAGGTTCAATGAGCTCTAATTGAAAGCAATAATTAAAAGTGACCCTATCCCCAAAATTAACAAAAATTAGAAAAAAATCACCGTTTCTTCTGCCTTGAAACGCCTCTAAACACCTAATGCCGCATACACCCGATCGGAATTTTCGACAAGAAAAGTTCGAGGTGAGCTTTGGTCAGAAATTCCAACCGTGTGGAGGCTCCACCAGACTTTTTCTGTCGGAATTTCCGACAGAAAAATTTGAGAGCTGGTTTTCAAATTTTACGACGGTTAAAGTTCTTGTCGAAAATTCCGATTGTCTGTATGCAATTCCGACGCACATAAAAACACGCATGCTCGGAATCAAGTCGACGCATGATCGGAATCATTGAACTTAATTTTTCACGGCTCACATAGTGTTGTACGTCACCGCGTTCTTGACAGTCGGAATTTTTGGTGACCGTGTGTATGCAACACAAGTTTGAGCCAAAATTCAGTCGGAAAAAAATCTACGGTTTTCTTGTCGGAATTTCCGATCGTGTGAATTTACTAAAAGCAACTAGACTGTGCACTTTGCAAAGTGCAGTTGCACCCTGCAAGTGCATTTGCTCCAGAGCTTAGTAAATGAGGTACGGCTTCACTTTGCAAAAAAATTACCCAATCACATGCAAGGAAAATTTAAAAAAAAAATGCATTTTTCTTGCACATGATTGGATGATGGAAGTCAGCAGATCTTCTGCTCATTTACTAAGCTCTAGAGAAACAGATCTTGCAGAGTGAAATTGCACTTTTAAAGTGCAAAGTCTATTTGCCTTTAGTAAATCAACCCCTTAGGCTCACATGCAGGGGTGTTTAGAGGCAGGAAAAGAAAAATGACAAACGCCCCTATGAGCGGCAAAAAAACATCCAGTGAGCACGAGGCCATACAAATCACAGCTTATCAAAGTTTTATCAATGCTGTTTGAATGTTTTTAATGCCTCATGCAGGGCATGTAGCCTCCCGACCAAAACAGCGTTTGGACGTGACCAGGGGGAGGTTAGCGGTTTTTGCTGCAGAGTGGACTTAGCCAACTTAAGATGCGCCTTTTTTGATGGCATTTGCGCAGGGGAAGGCAAAGAGAGGGGGAATCCGCAGCGCCCGTGCCCGGGGTGGTGGTTGCAAGGGAGCAGGAAATATCCCACAGTAGGAAGAAGAAGAGGAGGGCAGAGATGTGGGAGCTGTGCACCCAGGCCCAGGATATGCGGAGGCCCTAGCAGTTAAGCAGGATGGGGCCCGGGAAAATGGCAGCCGTCCAGATCCCAGCAGGAGGTGAGGAAGGGATGGGATGTACAGGGATGGCAGGCCTGTCCGTACTCCGGAGCCCTGGATGGGGATTTTACGGCCTCGAGTCCCAGGTCCAGCAAGATGGCCACCGTCAGCTAGGCCTCAGCAGGCCTCCACAGGGATCGTCAGCCCAGCGGCCCCCCGACCTACAGCAGGGAAGCGAGGAGGCAAGGGGGAGACACCAGGATGGCCCGACAGAGCACCAGAGCCGCAGATGGTCAGGACCCGATGGATGGATGGGAAACTCCGGCCGCGATTACAGGCCGGGCGGACGTCCTCTCCAGTGAGGGAACACACCTGATGTTGTGGCGGTGCCCCCCGAGACGGTAGCAGCAAGGATGACCCCGGATGGTGGAAGGCTCCGGCCGGGAAGATGGCTAAATGTCTCCTCCAGCGAACGGTCCCCCGCTCAATGTTCGGCCAGGGCAGGGCAGGAGAGGATGGGGAACATTTCCAAGGCTGTGGCGGTGCTCTCTGTGTTGGCAGATGCACGGATGGCACAGGAGGGAGATAGGATCACCGGAGCTCTCCTGAAACACGTCTGCCGCTGCTCACATCGGGACACGCCCCCTATATTTCCATTATTTTAATAAAATCTTCAGATTTAAAAATATTCACATGACTTGAAAGTTTATATGAGAGGTTATTGATTGGGATTATATATACCTGAAATGGTCACAAATGTGTAACCAAGGTTACTGGTTCAAGGAAGAAATGACTTAGTAGGAGAAAACAGCTACAAATTAAATATCTCGCCTTATCTGAGGTTCTGGTAGGGCGGCCCATTTTCAGATCGAATATGCTGGCTCCACTGAATAAAAAAAAAAAAAAAAACATGTCCGCTGCAGCTTTTCTGAAATGCTGGCGTAAATGAAATTAACCAAGACGTCTGGGGACTGGTTGATTTTATGCTCTACCAGCCATTCACAAGCATTGCCAAGAGCCAAAGGGTTTAAATGACAGTACCGGGGAAATGTTTCAGCTGAACAGTGTGTTCCGATATTACAAGACAAATGGAATGTGAGATTCTGTACTCGTTTTAAACATCCAATAGGCGGCAAGAACTATATTCTGGATGTAACATAAACTGTCTGAGACAAATTTCACACTCCTAAGTACAAGATACAATTTAGACTAAGCACGATTCCTATTAGTCTAAATGCAGCCAAACCTGCTTTCTTTTCTGTAATGGCCGACTGTACTAAAAAACGACCCCCATCTTAAAGGAGGACCTCCAAAGAGCATGCCTGCCATTTTCACTAACTGATGGCACGTTCTTACTGCTGTAGCCTTTGCAGCATGGTCAATGTTGAGTTAAGCAGGCTATAGATGGTTCGAATCTCGGCAGGGACCAGAGGAGATTCGAACCATCTATGGGCAGGCTGATTGTACCCAAGTCAATCTTTTGATCAACATGGGGACAACCAGCATATTGTATTTCTAAGATGCGCTTATTGCTAGCGGCTATAATCATTCTGTTCTTCCCTCAGGGATGGCTCCCTGCGCCCCTCCCCAACCCCACCCGGAGAACTCAATAGCTCTCCGGGAGGGATTCCCCCATCAACACTGTGGCCTGTTTAACAGTGTCACAGATGAGACGGTTAGAAGGTAGCTAATTTTGAAACTTAATTTCTGCTGACCAAACCAAGGCTGGGTATGACTGTCTAAAGTGTCCACAAACTCTTCCAGCTTGACAAAGGACTGTCCTCAGGGCCCACTAACAGGTCAGGTTTGCAAGATAACTGAAATACATCACAGGTGATATCATTTGCTGCTCAGTGATTGCAGTATTCTAGTCTGCATCTCCCCAAGGTAATACTTAAAACCTGGCCTGTTAGTGGGCCCTGAGGACCGGGTTGATGACCACTGCTCTACACCACAAGACTGAGAACATGTGCCAGGTAAGGCACGCGTGTAAACTTTTTCCTGGGGAAGGATGGGCAGTAGATTTTTGATCTTGCCACACAAAACCTTGCCTGGCTGAAGACTGCATGGTGTCATCACTCAGTTTGGGCCTACAGAGTTGCCAACAGCTCTGGCCCAGTGTGGCTCCTGTACCCCTGCTGGCTTATGATCTGCAACACAACAGAATTTATCCTTAGATGCTGGAGTCTGCCGCTGAGAAAGTGGTTCCACCACACAGACACTTTACATTCCACACACTGATAGAGAGCAGGGATTGCCTTCTGGGCAAAATAATAGCAGCTGGGTATTTGCCATTGTGATGTAGCATAATCCATAAACGCAATGCATTACTCTCCTTGGTGTGGCCCCATTACCCTCTTTCCTGCTTGATGTGCTGTATCGCTTCTTAAACCCTTTGTGAGAATTTCACTAGAGGCCACTAGAGTCCACAGATGTTGCGGCTTATGCAACAGAAGAATATTGTGGAGTGGTAGCAGGGATGCAGCAAGTTGGGAATGAAGAGGAGGAGTGCGGGCCTTTAACTGCTAAATTGTCTCATTGAAGTGCTGCTTCCACCAAGCTCTATGGTGCTCTATGTTGGAGTCATGTGCTTCCTGGTGCACACATTACGCAAATTTCTGGTACTTTTACCAGAGCTGATATGCTACATCTCTGCTGTTGGCAGTACATACATTAATACATGCCCACACTGCAAAGCTTTGAGAAATGGCCATGGGGAAAGCAGTGGCCTGTACCTGTAGGGCAATGCTGCCAATTGACTTTAGTCTGGACAGAGGCTGTTTACCTGGAGTGCTACTTTAAATACGTTTTTCTAAATTGGCAAATCTAAGTTTGCACAGATCAAGTGTTCTCAGGAATGGAGCATTGCCCCATCACGGAGGTTGCCTTCAAAGAATCATGTGAAAAGAAACTGCAGCCCCACCAAAAAGCACTGTGAAAAGGCTCATGAGCCAGGCTGCAAGAGGATTTATGAAACTTGGTTTAAAGATAAATTGAGAGGACTTCCTAATTTTACAGCAATTCCTATGATGCCTACATAGCATTGCCACTACATTGGGTCTACTTGTTGCCTAGACCCATTCTTTAACAGCACAGTATGATTTGGGTAGCATGCTAATGGAATGTCTCTATTGTTACGAAGGGTGTCTTAGGTGAAGAGATACAAACACAAGATGGGACCCAGATAACATGTTCATTATACACGGGTGATGCAGGAAAGTGAGGAAGATCAATGATTTTTCAGGACGACTCATATGTCAGTATGTATGGAAAACATTGATTTGTGTTTCTTCTATTGTCCGCACACCTGCCTTATACAACATTGGTTACATATGTTTACATGACGCCATGAATTCTCCTAGAAAGAACATCTGAGTGTATTTAGCGCTATTGAAAGGTTCACATACATGGCATGCAGGAAACGGTTATTTAGGGCTTTTACTAAAGCAGTAATGGGAGCCCTGAATTTTTGCATTACTTTTTTCTGGTTTAATCATTTTTATCAGGTTTTCAATATATAACAGGGTGAGCACCAAATACGCCCACGCAGGGGCTACAAATAGAAATTTCACAGAACAGTAAACATGTCAAGGTGCTAAATATTGGCAGACAATAGAACACGTAAACAAATGAATGGGAAGACCAAGAGGCATACCTCATAATGTGAATCAAAGGATACAAAATTGTGTGCTTCCCGTCCTAAGTATAACCCAAATAAAGAGAAAAGAGAAGGGAAATTAGGAGCTAGAAACCCCAAGAGAAATAAAAAAGAGAGGGGGAAACAAGAAGGAAGAGGGGGTAGGAAGAGGGTGAGGGGGGCAGAGGGGAAACAGACTTGGGACCGCCCCAAGCGATGGTCTTAGGTGACCAATACTGGTCGGGCTCATAATTCCTTTTCTTAAGCTTTTACAATCCTGAAGCAACTATGTAAAGAAATGAGGTCTTTCAAACATGGACTTAAAAGGGCTGTAAAGGTTCGTCTTGTATTTTCTAAATAGGTTCCTTTAAGCTAGTGCACTGTTTGTTCACCGACCTTTTCCTTCGATTTCCCTTCTAAATGTTTTTTGAGGAGGAACAGGAAGTGAGAAATTCAGACAAAGAAAACAAAGAAAAAAAACATTTAGAAGGGAAATTGAAGGAAAAGCTAAGTGAACCAACAATGCACTAGCTTAAAGGAAACTATTTAGAAAATAAAAGACAAACCTTTATAACCCCTTTAAGCCCCACCAATCAGTGATCATACCCTTTTCTACTATGCAAAACACAAGGGCAGCATAATGGGGTGATGGAAAATTGATAATTTTACAAATGTCAACAAAACAAAAGAGGAGCACAAATTTATGTGGATACTTCTCCCAGTTATAACTAAGAGGGGAATTTCTCTCTCTTTTTTATAGGGCACCGTTTATCAACCAGGGATTCATTGAAACCCTAGAAATATTTCAAAGGTTAGTAAGGGTTCCTTGGGCACTGAGCAAATTCTGCCCCTCAGATAAATAACCATGGACATTAATTCCCACTAACCAAAATGGTAAGGAGCATTATTCCCACTGACCAAAATGGTAAGGAGTATTCTTCTCTTGAACACAAATATAAAGGGCTTTGTTTCCATTGACCACATGTATAATGGGGCACCTCCTCCCACTGACTACCAGGTTAAAGGGGTCCTAATTTCATTGGCCACCAATGTAAGGGGGCAATTCACTGACCTTCAGTGTGTGGGGGTACTTTCTACTGATCACCACTGTGAGGAAACACTACAATTTTCAGTATCTGAGTTTATTTTTTTGCTGTTAATATTATAATTCATTCAGTTCATTTCATTACCATTACTGAAATAAATTTGTCATATACAGCAGCCCTGAGTATCAAAAACACAAATGCTTATTAATTTACTATTGTTATATCTAAAATGTACTGTTCATGCTAACATACCATCAAGTGTAGCTATATATATCTTTTCAGGGGTTCTCTGAGGCCTGAACGTTATTTTCAAATGTTCCTCCATGTTAAAGGGGTTAACAAAGGCAGTTATAGGGATTTTCACTTTGTTTTGGCAACACATACTCTTTAAAGAGGATGGGCCAGCAGGGCATAGAACATAGATCAGCAAGGCAGAGAATGGGGTCAGCCAGGCAGTTTATACGGGTCGGCAAAGCATAGGACAGGGGTCAGTAGGGAGGTGGATGGGGTCAGCAGGAAAGAGGATGGGGTCAGCGGGGCATAGGAAAGGGTTATACACGGCAGAGGAAAGGGTCAGTGAATAGAGGATAAGGTCAGCAGGGGAGAGGACAAAGTCAACGGGGCAGAGTCAATAGAGCAGAGGACGAGGTCAGCGGGGCAGATGAGGGGGTCAACAGGGCAGAGGAGGGGGTCGAAACAAAAAAATTGTGATTCTCATTTTATCCAGGATCATGGAGCTCTAACATAGAGAAGTACAAGGTATTGACCAGTAAATTCAAAGTTACTAGATTTTATCCACTTGCAATTCTATTTTAAAAGTCTAATTACTTTTTAATAGGTTGACATTTAAACAACTATTGTTCTTGGTAAGATATTAGCTATGTGTGCCCTCTTTCTTTCTATGCATTAAGAAGTAGTATGTTGTATGCATGCTGGGCATGTTAGTTGTGTTTTACATGGTCTACTATTGAACTATTTAACATGTGTTTCACTAAAAACATCAAATATTCTGCAAGCTGGACATTTTTCATTGCACCGTACCACGAAACGCAGAGTCCTCAAAGGAAGGAGGAAATAAAACAGAAAAGTATTGTTTAACAGAAATTAGGTGTGAAGTCTAGTCCCAATGGAGGTGTACTAAACATTAACCAGACTTGTCCAACAGTTCAAATCTGGGCAGTTTATTGCAACAAATCCGGTAATTCAGCACTTCATTCTGCAGAGATACACAAGTTTCGCACGAGTACATGATTCTTGGCATCCTCAAGGAAAATCCCTAGAGTGAGTATAGATGCCAAGAATACATTTACAAAGCTTTCCATACCAAGTGAAACCTTCCTTTCATCCAAATATTTTGACTAATACAAGGCTGGATGTGCACACAAACATGTCATATGCAGCAGTGAAACCATAGACCGACAACTCCCGTTTACCCATGGCGGCGGTGTCAGGAAGACAGCCAAGTGAATAAGATGCAAGACAATCCCATTATTCCAGAATCATTTTCATTCCAACTCCTTCTTGCTGGGCACGCTTTGTTCATTTCACTATGCGCCTTCTGAAATCTAAAGCATAACAAATGTCATGCATGTCAGTGTATCATGCAATACAGTGAAAGCTTCATTTAATGCTCCAGTTGGGTTCTAAAGCATTCACTATGTGAGGTTGTGATAAAGCAATGTTCTAACATATTCTGCCATGTCATGTGAGTAGAGGTAAATCATAACTGAATAACGTTTGTTAAAACACTTTTTATTGTAACCCCCTGCCATCGCTTTACTGTGTTCCTGATGATTACATTAAGCGGAAGCTCCTCCCACCAGCATACGTTTATAAACAGATGATGTCACCACCCTTCTTTACGGCCTTGTACTCACGAGCAGACATGTCCGATGAAACCGGTCCGCGGACCGTTTTCATCGGACATGTCTGCCCGGGGACTTCTGTTCGATGGCTGTACACACCATCGAACAGAGGTCCGCGCGTAAACAATACGCGGGCGTGTCCGTGGTGTCGCCGCGTCGATGACGCGGTGTCGCCGCGACAATGACGCGGCGACGTGGGCGGGCCTGCCTTTTAAATGCTTCCACGCATGCGTCGAAGTCATTCGACGCATGCGAAGGATGGCGGGCGGCTGGACATGTACGGTAGGTCTGTACAGACGACCGTACATGTCCGGGCACCCGAAAATGGTCCGCTCAGCAGACATGTTTGGTCGTGAGTACGGGGCCTACAAGTCTTGTCAACTGACGTGTCCCCAAACGCACATACACCTGCACGGCTGTGTCCATGGAGCAGCTGCATCCTAATAGACATAATCAGGACTGGCTGCACGCGAATGCATGGAATACCTGTGCATCCCATGCGGACAAAGATGGCCCTTTGCAGGGGTGTACAAATAGGTATGCCTGTGCAATGAGACCAAAGAATCACCAGATCAAAATAATAGCGATGCACCGAAATTTCGGCCACTGAAAGTCATCGGCTGGAAAAAAGGTTGCTAAAAGAAAAAATGTGCCGATAATGGCTGCCGAAAACACTTGCGATCTTGCAGCAGTTTTATCTCGATTTTTCCGCAAATTTTACCTTGCTTATGGTGTGTTTCTTGTGTCTTGATCGACACAGGAAATCATTTTTGCCTGTGGTGATCAAGATATATAATTCTTTTCTGTGCGGGCTGGAGGTGAAGATTTAATTCTGGTTGTTTATGATCAGGATTTTGTGTTGTTTTTATAGTATGTTGGTATTGTGTTGGTTATTATCTAGGGTGATGTTAGAGAAAGTGGTGTATTATTTGTATTTGGTAGTTTGCCTGTCATTTTGATCTGTTTTATTTATTCTATGTTGTATTTTAATTGTATGGATATTTTATTTGTAGTGTAGTTTTAATTTTGTTATTTGGTGTTAATGGCTGTTATTGGTAATTTTGTTGTGTTTTTGCATCTTGTTCAGTCTATTGATCTTGTGTTGTCTTTCTTAAGTGTGTCTGTGTCGTAACAATTTCCCTTTGGGATTAATAAAGTATTCTGTATTCTGTTTTTAATTGCTCACGTGACTCAAAAACTGCATCAAAAAACGCAACATGGGTTAATTTGTGATGTGTTCTTGCTGTGTTTCAATGCATTTTAATGGGATGTGTGTTTTTGGTGTGTTCTTTAACCACTTAAGGACCGCCTAACGCCGATATACGTCGGCCGAAGCTCCGTGACCGCGGCCGTGAGACCCAATCACCGCCGGAGTTCTGCGATTGGTCCCTGGAGCTGAAGAACGGGGAGAGGTGTGTGTAAACACACCTTCCCCGTTCTTCACAGTGGCACTGTCATTGATCGTCTATTCCCTGATATAGGGAAAGGCGATCAATGATGTCACACATTCAGCCCCGCCCCCTACAGTTAGAAACACATATGAGGTCACACTTAACCCTTTTAGCACCCCCTAGTGGTTAACTCCCAAACTGAAATTGTAATTTTCACAGTAAACTAGGGGTGCAACGGATCAAAAAATTCACGGTTCGGATCGTTCCTCGGTTCAGGAGTCACGGATCGGATCATTTTTCGGATCAGCAGAAAAAAAAATCTCCCCCACTGTAATATCCATATCTCCCTCCCCCACTGTAATATCCACATCCCCCCCCCCCCACTGTAATATCCACATCCCCCCCCACTGCAGTTGCGTCACTCGGTGCAAAGAAATAATAAAAATGGTGTCACCTTAGTACAGACCCCCCCCCTCAGTACAGACACCCCCCAGTAGTGCAGACCTCAGACGGTAACCCCCCAGTAGTGCAGACCTCAGACGGTAACCCCCCAGTAGTGCAGACCTCAGACGGTAACCCCCCCAGTAGTGCAGACCTCAGACGGTAACCCCCCCCAGTAGTGCAGACCTCAGACGGTAACCCCCCAGTAGTGCAGACCTCAGACGGTAACCCCCCAGTAGTGCAGACCTCAGATGGTAACCCCCCAGTAGTGCAGACCTCAGACGGTAACCCCCCAGTAGTGCAGACCTCAGACGCTAACCTCCCCAGTAGTGCATACCTCAGGCGGTAACCCCCCAGTAGTGCAGACCTCAGACGGTAACCCCCCAGTAGTGCTGACCTCAGATGGTAACCCCCCAGTAGTGCAGACCTCAGACGGTAACCCCCCAGTAGTGCAGACCTCAGACGCTAACCTCCCCAGTAGTGCATACCTCAGGCGGTAACCCCCCAGTAGTGCAGACCTCAGACGGTAACCCCCCAGTAGTGCAGACCTCAGATGGTAACCCCCCCAGTAGTGCAGACCTCAGACGGTAACCCCCCCAGTAGTGCAGACCTCAGACGGTAACCCCCCAGTAGTGCAGACCTCAGACGGTAACCCCCCCAGTAGTGCAGACCTCAGACGGTAACCCCCCAGTAGTGCAGACCTCAGACGGTAACCCCCCCAGTAGTGCAGACCTCAGACGGTAACCCCCCAGTAGTGCAGACCTCAGACGGTAACCCCCCTCAGTAGTGCAGACCTCAGACGGTAACCCCCCAGTAGTGCAGACCTCA
The DNA here is from genome assembly GCF_905171775.1 of Rana temporaria. NCBI lineage: Eukaryota > Metazoa > Chordata > Amphibia > Anura > Ranidae > Rana > Rana temporaria. The sequence goes on along the minus strand of NC_053493.1, from coordinate 370,891,773 downwards.
GAGGGTAATCCCCCAGTAGTGCAGACCTCAGACGGTAACCCCCCAGTAGTGCAGACCTCAGACGGTAACCCCCCCAGTAGTGCAGACCTCAGACAGTAACCCCCACAGTAGTGCAGACCTCAGACAGTAACCTCCACAGTAGTGCAGACCTCAGACAGTAACCCCCCAGTAGTGCAGACCTCAGACAGTAACCCCCCAGTAGTGCAGACCTCAGACAGTAACCCCCACAGTAGTGGAGACCTCAGACAGTAACCCCCCAGTAGTGCAGACCTCAGACAGCAACCCCCACAGTAGTGCAGACCTCAGACAGTAACCCCCCAGTAGTGCAGACCTCAGACAGCAACCACCACAGTAGTGCAGACCTCAGACAGTAACCCCCCAGTAGTACAGACCTCAGACAGCAACCCCCACAGTAGTGCAGACCTCAGACAGTAACCCCCCAGTAGTGCAGACCTCAGACAGTAACCCCCACAGTAGCGCAGACCTCAGACAGTAACCCCCACAGTAGTGCAGACCTCAGACAGTAACCTCCACAGTAGTGCAGACCTCAGACAGTAACCCCCACAGTAGCACAAACCTCAGACAGTAACCCCCATAGTAGTGCAGACCTCAGACAGCAGGGTGTGTTTCCCTCAAGCGTGGGCTCCTCCTCCTCTGTGGGTGTAAACAGAGAGGAGGGCCGCCGCCGGGTGTACCAAGATAGCCGCGGCTCCGGTGCTAGGCCGAAGCCGCGGCCTTTCCTAATGCTATGGCCGCGAAGGCAATGCGCGGATCACATAGCGTGCCGATCCGAAGGGGGTGACCCCTTCGGATCACGGATCAACGGTGATCCGTTGCACCCCTACAGTAAACAATGCATTTTTATAGCATTTTTTGCTGTGAAAATGACAATGGTTCCAAAAATGTGTCAAAATTGTCCGATGTGTCCGCCATAATGTCGCAGTCACGAAAAAAATTGCTGATCGCCGCCATTAGTAGTAAAAAAAAAAAAAAAATTATAAAAATGCAATAAAACTATCCCCTATTTTGTAAACGCTATAAATTTTGTGCAAACCAATCGATAAAAGCTTATTGCGATTTTTTTTTACCAAAAATATGTAGAAGAATACGTATCGGCCTAAACTGAGAAAAAAAAAAATTATATATATTTTTGGGGGATACTTATTAAGTAAAAAATATTGCATTTTTTTCAAAATTGTCGCTCTATTTTTGTTTATAGAGCAAAAAAAAAAAAACGCAGAGGTGATCAAATACCACCAAAAGAAAGCTCTATTTGTGGGAAAAAAATTACGCCAATTCTGTTTGGGAGCCACGTCGCCAGACCGCGCAATTGTCAGTTAACTGACCAAATATGCACCAAAATCTTTATGTTAAAAAAAAAAAAACCTGTATGTTAAAAAATATGCACCAAAATGCAGCAAGGAGGATTTTTAACACTGCTTCAAAAGATGCCAATAATGGGAGACAATAAATTCATGATAGTAATTAAAAAGTCAAACATAATACAATTATTTAGAAAAATATATATAGTTTTTTTAAAACCGTCAATTTTGGTTTCGGCCAAGTGCATCCTGAAGAAGAAAGTGAATGCTGCCACCACATCTAATGCCGCGTACACACCATCGTTTTCTGCGATGGAAAAAAACGTCATTTTCAAAAACGTCAATTTAATTGACCGTGTGTGGGCAAAAACGTCGTTTTATGTCTTCTAAAAAACGACAGAAAAAAATTGAAGCATGCTTCAATTTTATGTGTCGTTTTTGGCCGACGTCGTTTTCTGTGTTCTAAACATTGACCGTGTGTACGTAAAAACGTCGATTTAAGCCCGCGCATGCTCAGAAGCAAGTTAGGAGACGGCAGCGCTCATTCATGTAAAACGACTGTTCAGAATGGAATCAGCACATTCGTTAAGGTGTTTTTCAGCTTATAGACAAGAAAACGAAATTTAAAGCACAGTCACTGAAAATCACGAATCGTATCTCACCAAACTTTTACTAACACGCAGCAACACGATATCAGCAAAAGAGGCCGTCTTCCGCATGGAAACGACCCTTTATAGTGACGTCGTGCGTGATTGACGGAACTGCGCTGTGCTAGAGCGTTGTGAAAAAGCGATGGTGTGTATGCTACGTCGTTGTTCAAATTGAAGTTTGAAAAATGACGTTTTTTTAAAGCATTTTTCCATCGCAGAAAACGATGGTGTGTACGCGGCATTAGGACTGCTGAGCTACAATATATTACATTTTGTGCTCCTGGGATTAGATACTTAGCATCCCAATACAACAATTACAATTAATATACCACTACATACTGTATATACAGTGTGTGTGAGAATATCCTGCATATATATATATATATATATATATATATATATATATATAAACCCTCTATGCTCACATCGGTTTCTGTGTCTCCTAACAGAACTGCATGATTTCTATTTATATCATGTGCTAAACCAGCAGATTCTTCTCATACAGTAGACCAGCGTAAGGCGTTATAAATGTCAGACCCTACTGTACGTAGCAGTTTAATGCTTTGTCAGTCATTTTCCGTCTTTAATGGATATTTTCATTTATTAACCCCACACTTATCGCCATTTATAAATATGCAGAGAGGGGGCCCGCAGAATTTCCGACCGAACAGATAAACTGTTACTTCCTTGAAGGACTTTCATTAAAGTGTATCCATCACCATCAGCAGCAGAATTCTCTGCAGTACACTCAAGATAAATGAGGTGGCGAAAAGGAGAAAAATTGACAAGAAGTAATGTTTCAAGGTGGAAGCATATAGCTCTTCTTTAAGGCAAGATTTCCCATTCGGTACAGAGCGGTTCTCACCAAGAATCAGAAAAAATAGGAGCTAAACCTATGGAAGGAGAACAGCATAAAATGCCAACTAAGCATAGCAAAGAGACCTTGGCTGAGCCTGATAAAACGCTCCAATTAAAAGCGATAGCATATATATATGTGAGCTATCTAAGTATATATATGTTCCAAGGGTAGCCACAGCACTCTAGGCATGAATTAAATACCTAGGTGCTCGCCCAGAAAAAAATCCTTATAAATCCCAAACTGGGTTAGAGGCACTCACAGGTCTTGCAGAGGAGGAAGATCAAAAACAGCAATGTATTTATTGTCAACGTTTCGATGAAGCTCAGTCTATCTTCCTCAGGAAAAAAGATGGACTGAGCTTTATCAAGAGTATATATATATATATATATATATATATATATATATATATATATATATATATATATTTATTTATTTATAGTATCTCACAAAATTGAGTACACCCCTCACATTTTAGTAAATATTTTATTCTCTCTTTTCATGTGACAACACTGAAGAAATTACACTTTTCTACAATGTAAAGTAGTGAGTGTACAGCTTGTATAACAGTGTAAATTTGCTGTTCCCTCAAAATAACGCAACACACAGCCATTCATGCCTAAACCGCTGGCAACAAAAGTGAGTACACCCCTAAGTGAAAATGTCCAAATTGGGACCAAAGTGTCTTTGTCATTAATGACATCCCAGCCTTAGTCCGTAAGGTTCAATATTAAAGCGGTGGTTCACCCTCCATAGCAACATTTTAGCATAAATTAAGGCATAGTAGCACGAGCTACAGTATGCCTGTCTTGATTTTTTCGCCCGGTACTCACAGTGCAATCCTCTATAGAAGATTCCGACTCCCCGCGGGGAATGGGCGTTCCTATCCAGACGGAGGATGATTGACGGCCAGCTCTGGCACGTCACGCTCCCCGAAGACAGCCGGAGTAGGTCTCGGCTCTTCACGGCGCTATACGGCGCCTGCGCACAGACTATGCGCAGGCGCCGTGAAGAGCCAAGCCTATTTCGGCTATTTCCGGAGAAGCGTGACGTGCCAGAGCCGGCCGTCAATCATCCTCCGTCTGGATAGGAACGCCCATTCCCCGCGGGGAGTCGGTATCTTCAATGTAGGATTGCACTGTGAGTACCGCGCTAAAAAAATCAAGACAGGCATACTGTAGCTCGCGCTACTATGCCTAATTTTATGCTAGAAGAAAAAAAAAAATTTGTTTTGTTTATAGGGTGAACCCCCGCTTTAAGTTGGCCCACCCTTTGCAGCTATAACAGCTTCAACTCTTCTTGGAAGGCTCTCCACAAGGTCAAGTTCCTCCACCCCAAACTCGCTCATCTATGTCTTTATGGACATTGCTTTGTGGACCTGGTCCAAATCATTTGGTGGAGGGGGGATTATGGTGTGGGGTTGTTTTCAGGAGTTGGGCTTGGCCCCTTAGTTCCAATGAAGGGAACTCTTAACGGGGTTGTAAAGGTTTGTTTTTTATTTTCTAAATAGGTTCCTTTAGGCTAGTGCATTGTTGGTTCACTTACATTTTCCTTCGTTTTCCCTTCCAAAAAATTTTTTCTTTGTTTTCTTTGTCTGAATTTCTCACTTCCTGTTCCTCCTCAGTAAACTTCACACCATCATCCGAGCAGTGTTTAGTCAGCCAGAACAGCTTACTGAACAGCTTACTGAGGAGGAACAGGAAGTGAGAAATTCAGACAAAGAAAAAAAAACATTTAGAAGGGAAATTGAAGGAAAGGGTAAATGAACCAACAATGCACTAGCTTAAAGGAACCTATTTAGAAAATAAAAAACAAACCTTTACAACCCCTTTAAGGCGTTCGCATACAAAGACATTTTGGACAATTTCATGCTCCGAACTTCGTGGGAACAGTTTGTGGGTGACCCCTTTCTAAACCCTCCTATCCTTTTCAGCCATTTGATGGTTTGATGGTTTGGTTGAGAGCACAAGCATATGTGACAGTTAGCAATCCCGGAAATTGTTTTTTGAAACCATTAAATGGATGGGTTTAGTTAATTAATTAAAGCAGAACTAAACTCTACTATCATTTTCAGCCAAGGATGCTGCCATTGTGGCCTCTGTTCGATCTTCAACAGTCATGAAAATGCATATGTGATCAGTTATGACACCAGCTTTTTGATGGTTGATGTGACAGTTACATTCCCATCATGAGCCTGTAATGTAACTGTTGTTTTAAAACTGGTAAATCGATGGGTCTAGTTATGCTTGAAACCGGAACTATACTCGTTTCAGCTGTGCAGTGTTCCCGCCCGGCTGCTGACTTCTTTGGGCAGCCAGCTTCCAGTTCTCGATAGCCGGCTGTTTTTAATTTGCCAGGCGGGGAAAACATCACTTCCACACATGCAGGAGTTCAGTCAGATTCGGCATTGCCGGAGTTGTACAGTGAGCTGCTTGTGCGCGGCTCACTGTACAGGGGTGGCCAGGCAGGTAAGTAGCTTTAATGCAGAAGAGAATAAGCATGTCTGTTCTAAAAATCCTGCCTGTCTGCCAATTTTAATACCTTAGCCTAAAGTTGAATTGTGCTTTAATGTTCTCTAGCATGTGTGATGCCTTATTAGGGCTCTTTCACACGGGCGGACCGTTCAGATCCGCCTGCCAGTTTTTTAGGCGGACCTGAATGGGCGTTCCGTGCTCCTCTATGGAGCCGCGGATGTCAGCGGTGACATGCCCGCTGACATTTCGACCTGCTCCCATCCCCCAAAGTGTGACGGAGAATAAACCTACTTTTCCATCCGTCTGGCGGATCGGATCGGGTGAACATGGACAGACGGTCCGTGTTCATCCGATCCCTCCATAGGGGAGAGCGTAGAAAAGACAGGGTGGTCCCTGCACAGTGTGCGGGGATCGCCCTGTCATCCGCCGGCTCAGCGGGGATCAACTGGGCGATCCCCGCTGAGCACGTGGAGGTTCACGGGGCGGATCATTACTGATCCGCCCCGTGTAAAAGAGGCCTTACTATCTGAACAGACTTTCCAAATATTTATTTTAATGGCGGAAGCTGCTGCAACCCTTTAACAAGGCATTAGTGCTCATTTTAATTCAAAGGTTCATCATAGCAGCATCTATAGAAAACGGTCCCCAGATGCCCAGGTGACACATTCATAATGATGTCTGACAGATCTATGGTGTGTTTATGTAGATCCTGTAGAACACCGTACGACTTGGCTGGAAAAATAGCCAGTATTAATCTAAGCTTGGCGCTGTTTAAAACCAGCGGTGCTGACGTTGTTCTGTTCTAGAGCAATACCCATTTCCCTTAAGACTTGCGTTCTCTCACTTCTACCGCTGCAGATTGTCGTGGCCTTCCAATAAATCATGCCGATGTCATGCGGCCGAGGCCTATTTATTAGGCGGTGTGGTGTGGCACAATGAGCCAGTTACATCATTCTGTTAACTAAAATCATACAGAACTCTATCATGTCTGGTTCTTCCCTTCTATGGCTCCGTATATCACTTCTTGCAAGATGTTATGGCCGTATCTCAGGGAGATGCAAGCATAAGTTAAATTCTACTTCAGTACGCCTAAGTTTAAACACACCTACCTGCTACCTTGGCATTCACACAATACACCTGGCTCCTTCCCTAAATAAATTCCCGTAGCTGTCCGTGGGCCATATTCTCAGAAGAGTTACGACGGAGTATCTCAGGAAACTCAGTCGTATCCCTGTTTTTTGACCCGCGTATCTATGCGAATGATTCCTAGAATCATTTTCGCATAGATACGCTGAAGATCCGACATGTGTAAGTCACTTACACTGTCGGATCCTAAATGTAATTTGCCGCCGGCCGCTAGGTGGCGTTTACATTCAGGTCTCATTTGTTTATGCAAATGAGCCTGATACGCTGATTCCCGAACGAAATCGCGTTGCGTAACCGTCGCTTACGTCGTTTGCGTAAGCGTAAGGTTACCCCTGCTATATGAGGGGTAACCTTACGCCAGTCCCACGTATGCCATGTTAAGTATGACGTCGGGTCCACGTCGTCTTTTCCCGTCGGGTACGTCGTTTTCCTAAGTCGTTCTTGAACACGACTTTACGTCAATGACGCACACGTCGGCGTCATTGACGTTTTCCGTCGAGAACTGGAGCATGGGCACTGGGCTATTTTTAGCCCAGCGCATGCACCGTTCGATCGCCACCGGGGCGCGATTCATTTAAATATAATCCGCCCCCTTTGAATTACGCGGGGATACGCCGGGCCTTTTACACTACGCCGCCGCAAACTACAGAGCAAGTGCTTGAGGAATACGGCACTTGCTCCAGTAAGTTGTGACGGCGTAGTGTAAATAGCTTACGCGATGCCGTCGCAGAAAGTACAAGAATCTGGCCCAGTATCATTATCTATATCCATGTCTTTGTTTTTGCCGATTCATGTATCACCTTTTCTCTGAAGCCCTGTACACACGGGCCGGATTCTCGTCAGGAAAAAAACGTTGTTTTTCCTGACGAGATTCCTGGCAAGATTCTCTTGGGGCCGAGAGTACACACACCATTCAAAAGAACCAGCGTTCTTTTGAATGGCACAAACGCGGTGACGTCATCGACTACGACGAGCATGCACATTCGATGCCGTCGCCTTCATCTTGCTTCACCCTACCTAATCCTTGGAAGCTACCGCGCATGCGTCAAAGTCATTTTGAGCATGCGCGGGTTTCCATGGAGAGGTAAGTATAAACACGCTCGGGTTTCTCGGCAGGAAAACACTGCCGAGAATCTCACAACGAGAAAATAGAGAGCAGATTCTGGGCAGTTTTCTTGACGAGAAACCTCAAAGCCTCGTACACACCCATGGTATACTCGGCAAGGAAGCTCTGCCAGCAGTTTTCTTGCTGAGAAAACTGTGCATGTGTACGAGGCTTAAGTCCTCTGCTGCTCTTTTAAAACACACTGGACCATGAGAGGGAGGTTGTACAGCCCAGCCACGCCCTGAACCTGGTAGCAGTCAATCAAATCAAGCCAAACTAAAATTACAGTGAGGCAAAAATGTATTTGATCCCCTGCTGATTTTGTATGTTTGCCCACTGACAAATAAATGACCAGTCTATTATTTTAATGGTAGGTTTATTTTAACAGTGAGAGACTACATAACAAAATGAGTTGAATTGATGCCAAAAAGCATGATTTTGGTCTCTTGCGACCATAACACTTTGACCCAGTTCTCCTCTGAATCATTCAGATGTTTATGTGCTTTCTTGAGCAGGGGGACCTTGTGGGCGCTGCAGGACTTCAGTCCTTCATGGCGTAGTGTGTTACCAATTGTTTTCTTGGCAACTATGGTCCCAGCTGCCTTGAGATCAGTTCTAGGCTGATTCCCCACCGTTCTCATGATCATTGAAACTCCATGAGGTGAGATCTTGCATGGAGCCCCAGACCGAGGGAGATTAACAGTTATTTTGTGTTTCTTCCTTTTGCAAATAATCGCAGCAACAGTTGTCACCCTCTCACCAAGCTGCTTGGCGATGGTCTTGTAGCCCATTCCAGCCTTGTGTAGGTCTACAATCTTGTCCCTGATATCCTTGGACAGCTCTTTGGTCTTGGCCATGGTGGAGAGATTGGAATCTGATTGATTGCTTCTGTGGACTGGTGTCTTTAATACAGATAACATGCTGAGACTATTAGAGAGTGCTCCCAATCTCAGCTCATTACCTGTATAGAAGACACCTGGGAGCCAGAAATCTTGCTGATTGATAGGGGATCAAATCCTTATTTCACTCATTAAAATGCAAAAATCTTTTTATAAAGGTTTTTGAAATGTGTCTTTCTGGTTATTTTTGTTGTTATTCTGTCTCCCACTGCTAAAATAAATCTACCATTAAAATTAGACTGATCATTTCTTTGTCAGTGAGAAAATTTACAAATTCAGCAAGGAGATCAAATACTTTTTTTCCCTCACTGAACAGAACTGCAATGGCTTTGAGGTTTGCATTAAAAAAGCATTGTTGGGAAATAAACCCATTACCCCTCCCTTATGCCGCGTACACACGGTCGGAATTTCTAACAAGAAAAGGCTGATGTGAGTTTTTGGTCAGATATTCCGACCGTGTGTTGGCTCCATTGGACTTTCTCTTTTGGAATCTCAAACAACAAATATTTGAGAACTGGTTTTCAATTTTTCCGACAAGAAAAGTTCTTGTTGGAAATTCCGGTCGTCTGCATGCAATTCCGATGCACAAAAAAATGCGCATGCTTGTAATCAAGTCGCCGCATGCTCGGAAGCATTGAACTTTATTTTTTACGCGTCGAATATGTAAATGACCTAGAAACGCCGATTCACGAACGTACTTGCGGCCGTCGCAGTAAGCTACGCCGCTTACGTAAGGCATACGTCCGGCGTAAAGTTATCCCTCATAAAGCAGGGGTAAGTCATGTTAGGGTATGGACGTCGGAACAGCCGTCGGATTTTACATCGTTTACGTAAGTCGTATGTGAATGGGGCTGGGCGTAGGTTACGTTCACGTCGTACGCATTGAGCCGTCGTATCTTAGGGAGTATATGCAACGTGATTCTGAGCATGCGCGCGCATGCGCCGTTCGTTCGGCCATTCATTTACATGGGGTCAAGGTTAATTTTAATACAATACGCCCACGACCTTCCTAATTTGAATTAGGCGGGCTTACGCCGGCCCATTTACGCTACGCCGCTGTAACTTAGGGAGTAAGTGCTTTGTGAATACTGGCCTTGCCTCTCTATGTTACGTCGGCGTAGCGCATATGAGCTGCGCTACGCCCGCACAAAAATACGCCGCTGTCTCTGAATCTGGCCCGAAGTCTTTGGTGGAATCATACTGAGAACAATAGCAGCTCTCACCAAGGTAATAATTTAATTATTCATTTTAATATTACTGGAGATTATGAAAAAAACTTTAACAGTCAATGATAAAACGGCAAGTTACTGTATTAAACTGTGTCTGATTTTTTTTATTTTTTTTGGCTGTATTGTTCATAGTAAAAAACAACACACCGCAAAGTATTGAGCCCGTAACAGGAAATTAAGCTGTTTTATAACATCCTGCTTCTGTGGGTTCCTGACAACATTGTGGCTATTAGCTACAGTATTAGTTACAATGCACTTTGATTTGCTCTAATCTGACATAAGGCAATTTCATTGTGTTATTGTGCACAGTCAGAAAAAGGAAGAATCCAGCACACGCAACATGATATTAAAGTTTAAACCCCAACAATGAAATTCTCTTATAACCGTTTGTTAAAGTGGTTATAAAAGTTTAAGTTTTTTTTACCTAATCGCATTTTCAGCATTAAGATAAAAAACCTTACATGGCCAGCTCCCTCCCAAATACTTACCTGAGCCGGATCTTAAACCAGAGGGGTGCCCGAGAGCAGCGGCGCTGCTCTCTCTCCTCACAGGATGACATAGGCTTCTGCTGCCGTCAATCAAATCCTGTGAGGAGGGAGCAGGAGGCAGGGCTGAGCCGCACTGTGTGTGTCAATAGACACACAGCCTGGCTCAGGATTGAGCCCTCATAAGTGCGCCCATCACAAGGGGCGAACTAACTATAGGGGCACTTAGGAGGAAGAGAAGCCGAGAGCACCAGCAGGGGACCCCAAAAGAGAAGGTACGAGGCTGCTTTGTGCAAGACCTTAGCACAGAGCGGGTAAGTATGGCATCTTTATTATTTTAAGAAAAAAATAAAATAAAAGCTTTACAATCACTTTAATATTGTAATGCCTATAGTCTGATCTGAAGCTGCAACCAAAACCTGTTGGTGACAGCTTAGTCAGTGTGCAGGGTGCACCCAGTGAGCATGTCCTCGCAAAACAACCTATGGCCACCATGGATGCATATGTGTAATGGCTGGGTGTTACGTGGTCAACAAAAGGTTAAATCTAACATTGGAAGCATTTTGTTATATCAGTTCAATAAGTGAATAAAATTGTGTTGATCTTCAGATGAGAAATTTACACCATCCCAATCCTCCCCCCTCTAGAACATCAAAAAGCGCACCTTTTAAAAAAAAAAAAAAAAAAAAAATTTTTAAAAAAAAGTTGCAATATATACCATTTTTGTTATTGGGTTTGGATCAGAGGTGTATTTAGGTTTTGTACTGCCCTAGGCCTGACTAAATTCATGCACCCCCTAATTTAAATATGACACACCCTTCCTGTCAAGGACACACCCCTTCCTATTTAAGACCCGCCCTGTCATCTGTAAACCACACCCCTTCCTATTTAGGCAGACCATGTCCTAGGGTTGTACATGATTAATCATTTTTGTTTGTGGCATAATTTGCTCTGTAAGACCCCTTTCACAATGAGGCGCTTTGCAGGCGCTATAGCGCCTGCAAAGCGCCCTGAATGAGCTCCAGTCTGAAAGTCAGAGTGCTTTCACACTGGAGCGCTGCGCTGGCAGGATGTCAAAAAAAGTCCTGCCAGTAGCTTCTTTGCAGCGCATTAGTGCAGTGAATACACTGCTCCTAAAGTGCCCCTGCCCACTGAAATCAATGGGCAGCGCCGCCGAACCACCGGCAAAGCGCCGCTGGAGCAGCGCTTTGGGGGCACTTTTAACCGTTTTTCGGCCGCTAGTGGGGGTTAAAGGCGCCCTGCTAACGGCCGAAAATCATCACGAAAACAACGGTAAAGCGGCGCTAAAAATAGCAGCGTTTTACCGCCGACCCCCAGGCGCTGTGAGTGTGAAAGCACTCTTAACTGAACAGCTACCTAACCAGGTAGGGCAACACTTTTCCCTTATCTGTCAATTCTAGTACTCCTCAAGCAATTCAGACTCCAGCCACACTATGCCATGTTTGTTTGCCCAGAACAGTTTGAGGTAAAAGTTTTTAGTAGTAATTAGTAGTTACAATCAAAATCAACTGGTAACTAACTACTGCTAGCAATACTTGTTACTAAAGCTGTCACAGTCTGTGTTTAAATTGGTCCTGCTTCTTCAATACATGATATATACATCTCTATACATCCCTCTCATCAATTTGTACCTGCTTCTGAGTGCTGCCTGAAGGTTTCCTCCACGGTCCACCATCATTCTCCTCTCTCTCTCGCTCCCCCTCCTCCTCTGTTTACAGAGAGAAGACCTGTCCCACCCAGAGCTAGAGCAGATGCCATGATATGATGCTGCGCGGAGGCTGGTAGGTGGAGCTTTAGGCCCCGCCTCCACCAGCTAAACAACGTGCACGGTGCATTAGGTGTATGGCCATTGAGCGTTCGCTCCATTTATGGGGGCGGCACTGGCTGTCGCTCCCCACAGTATGCGGCGTGCGCCCGTGATACATAGCAAGGCAGCCAGCCAGCAGTCAGCCGGGACAGCGGCAGTCAGCCGCTGGAGGCAGCAGCTGGCAGCGTGGCGGGAAGAAATCTGAGTGGGAGGCTGCATCTGAATCGGGAGGACGGGTGGGGGGGTTTTCGTGCATGGGGGGGGGCGGCGTAGTGCCGGCCTAGGCCAAGATACAGCTCTGGTTTGGATACACTTTATATACAATGGGGGTTATATGCAAAGTGCACTTGAAATTGCACTGAAAGTGCACTTGGAAGTGCAGTCGCTGTAGATCTGAGGGGGACAGGCAAGAAAAATAAAAAACAGCATTTTAGCTGGCACATGATGATGATTGGATAATAAAAACAGCAGAGCTTCCCCTCATTTCAGATCTACCCCTCAGATTTACAGCGACTGCACTTCCAAGTGTACTTTCAGTGCAATTTCAAATGCACTTTGCACTTGTAGTTTGCATTTGTAGTGCAAAGTGGATTTGCCTTTCATAAATAACCCCCAATATGTTTATTGTTGTTTTTCTTGATTTGGGTTCCCTTTAATCACTTGACCTCTGGAAGATGTACCCCCTTCATGACCAGGCCATTTGCAATACGGCCCTATGTTACTTTAACTGACAATTGCACGATCTTGCAACATTGTACATAAATTAGATTTATGTCTTTATTTTCCCACAAATAGAGCTTTATTTTGGTGGTATTTGATAATCGTTGGATGTTTTATTCATTGTGCTATAGACAAAAAAAGACAGACAATTCTAAAAAAAAATAAACAAAAAAAAACAATCTTTTTTGACTTTCTGCTATAAAACATAAATAAGTGTATATAGATTGTTTTTTGCTAAGTTACATACTCGAATTTTTATTTATTTTTAGGGCTGTTACTGATCAAAAATTTTCTGTTCGATTAATCATTTTTTTTTAAATCGATTAATCGACTAATTTCAATTAATTATAACACACATACAGATCCAACTCCTTTTAGCTGATCTCCTTCTTGCAGGCTGATTCCCAGTGCAGCTACCAACATCTGGAAAAATGGATAGCAGGATACAATAAACACACAAAGGCAGCGCTCGATGGGAATAGCATTAAAACTTTTGTAGTCTTCAAGTAGGTAACAAAATAAATATTGCACTGGAGATAAAATCGATGTAGTTACATAAACTGTAAAAATGGTGCGAGTAATACCAAACGGTACCAAAAGCAGTCATAAAAACATGTAGCCAAGTATGATACTGGTATAAAAATGTGTACAACGATGCCACTGCTGAATCCAGATGAGGAGAGGTTAACATCAGTCCGTTGGCATGTAGATGTCCCATGAAGGGAACTATCACAACTCCCAGTGGATGGCTGTAGAATCCCAGGTTGATAGATGGAAGAGCCCTTGTGTGTGGCAGATAGTAAGGTCCCGCCGGCATGCAGATATGAAGGCACAGCAAAGGAGCCCTTCAGATGGACACGGCAAGCCCCCGCCGGTGTCCGTGACGTCACCGGATCTCCGACGGGAACTCCCTGAAGCCGGCAGAGAGGTGAGTACCAATCCAAAATTATTTTGATTGATCAAAAAAAATTTGATCGATCAAAAAAATTAAAGATTAATCGATGAATTAATAGTTAATTTCCACGGCCCTATTTATTTTATATTTTTTATACTAGTAATGGCACTGATCAGAAACTATAGGAGGACTGCCTTTGCAGTGGACAATCTGACACTAGCTGACACTTTTGTGGGAATCAGTGACACTAATACAGTGATCAGTGCTATAAATATACACTGCCACTGGACTAATGACACTGGCTGGGAAGGGGTTAAACATTTAGCGCGTTCTAAAGGGTTAACTATGTGCCTAACAATTGTTTTTGTGTAGATTGTGTGGCGCTTTCACAAAAAATTTGATGAATTTTATCCATTACATCCCCGCTGTCAGGACAGAGCACTGCATGGTTTACATATGCAGAGCTTGGTCCAGCCTCTCTCCTTGACAATCGGCGGGTGCCGGCGGACATCCATCGGTTTCTCCTGTGAATAATCACAGCAGAAGCGGCGCGTGTGTCTGCCCCCACACGGAAGTGCAGAATCATGCACGATTCTGCACAGAATGGCCGCCCTGTAGCAGTAAATCTGCAATAGCATGGTCAGTAAGTGGTTAACATATGATACAGTTCCTTGTTTGTATACAGTATATTTACCATACCCATTGAATTCACAGAACATAATTGCATAGAAAATGAAGGATGACAAGGCAGATATACAGCTTTGTAGCCCCAAGTCAGCATTTGCCTGAACTGGAATACACAAATTAGAACAGACACAAGTGGAGCACAAGATGTCTTGGTGAACGAGAAATACTTTCTGCTCTTTGCAGATATCCGTGGGCTGGTTCTCTGCAAAACCCGAGGACTGCTAATCTACTGCCATTCTCAACTGTCTGGTTTCCTTGCTTGTACAGCAAGAGAAAAAATCCACCGACAGATATCGACAGGACTGGTGGTCCCTATAACAACTGTATATATAGCAAAGAGTCCTAGAAAGGAGTCTGTAAATACCAAAGCAGCTGTCCTCCCAGTCTCTACATTTTACCATGAATATACAGTAATACCTGGGATTGCGAGCATAATTCCTTCCGGAAACATGCTTGTAATCCAAAGCACTTGTATATCAAAGTGAATTTCCCCATAAGAAATAATGGAAACTCAGATGATTCGTTCCACAAGCATTTATTCATAGGTCCTTCAGTTTCTAATCCATATAAAAACATTATAGCAATGTGATAGGTTGTGAAACCATAAAATGTCCATCCATTTGTACACAGATTATGACCACCCGCTCTTTTCCGGCGGCCATAGTGGACTGTGCGGCTTGGCAACATGAAGTTCAGTCCATTTGTCACTTCTGACCGAAGCAAGAACCGCAAGAGGCACTTCAATGCCCCCTCACATGTCCGTAGAAAGATCATGTCATCTCCCTTCTCCAAGGAGTTGAGGCAAAAGTACAACGTTCGGTCTATGCCCATACGCAAGGACGATGAAGTACAGGTCGTACGCGGACACTACAAAGGCCAGCAAATTGGCAAAGTTGTCCAGGTGTACAGAAAGAAATACGTCATATACATTGAACGCGTGCAGCGTGAAAAAGCTAACGGCACCACTGTCCATGTTAGTATCCACCCCAGCAAGGTGGTGATCACCAGGCTAAAGCTTGACAAGGATCGCAAGAAGATCTTGGAACGCAAGGCCAAGTCTCGCCAAGTTGGCAAAGAGAAGGGCAAATACAAGGAAGAAACCATTGAGAAGATGCAGGAGTAACTTTATCAATAAAAACTGTAAATTTTCAAAAAAAAAAAAAAGATTATGACCACCCACCATAACCTGGCATGGTCTCCACTAGACCTCTGAAGGTGTGCTCTGGTGTCTGGCACCAGGCCATCAGTAGCAGATCTTTGGGGCCTCCGTGGATCAGACTTGTTTTTCCAGCACATCCCACAGATGCTTGATTGGACTGAGATCTGGAGAAAGTGGCGGCAAAGTCAACACCCCAAACTAAACTTGCGTTTGTTTTCCTCAAACCTTGAATCCATCAGACCAGCCCATTTTCTTCCATTCCTCCACAGTCTAGTTCTGACACTTGCATGCCCATTGTAGGCACTTTTTGCTGCTGACACGGGTCAGCATGGGAACCTTAACCTGTCTATGGCTACGCAGCCCCGCACACAACAAACTGCAATGCACTACTGTGTGTTCTGACACCTTTCTATCGGAACCAGCATTCACTTTTTCAGCAGTTGAAACTACAGTAACTCTTCTATTGGATCGGACAACGCAGGCCAGTATTCACCCCCATGTGTAGCAATGGGCCTCGGTCACCCATGACCATGTCACCGGTTCACCTGTTTTCCTTTCTTGGACCACTTTTGATAGGTCCTGACAACTGCAGACAGAGAACAACCCACAAGACCTACAGTTTTGAAGACACTCTTACCCTGTCATATAACCATTACAATTTGGCCCTTGCCAAAGCTGCTTAAATCCTTACACTTAAAGTCATACTAAAGGTTCATGTTTAAAAAAAAATTAACAAACATGTCATACTTACCTGCACTGTGCAGTTCGTTTTGCACAGAGTGGCCCTGACCGTCCTCTTCTGGGGTCCCACGGCGGCTCCTCCCCGCAATAGATAACCCCCTCTGGGAAGCTCTCTCCCGAGGGGGTTACCGTGCGGGTGCACTCCCATGTCATACACTCAGCGTACATAGCCGCTGAGTGTATGACTCGGCCCCGCCCTCCGGCGACCGCGTCATTGGATTTAATTGACAGCAGCGGGAGCCAATGGCTGCGCTGCTATCATTCTATCCAATGAAGAGCCGGAAAGCTGTGGGGAGAATGACGCGGGATCGCGCCCATGGAATTTCGGGGCTCAGGTAAGTAAAACGGGAGCTCAGGGGGGGGCCGGACAGTGCAAGGTGTTTTTCCACCTTAAAGCGGATGTGCCACTAAAAAAAAATATTAAAAGCCAGCAGCTACAAATACTGCAGCTGATGACTTTTAATATTAGGACACTTACCTGTCCTGGAGTCCAGCTCCGTCCGCAGCAGAGGATGAGCGATCGGTCGTCACTCTGCTGCTCCCCCCGCCATCCTCAGTGAGGGAACCAGGAAGTGAAGCGCTCCGGCTTCACTACCCGGTTCCCTACAGCGCATGCGCGAGTTGCGCTGCGCCGCTGATTGGCTCCCGCTGTGCTCTGGGAGCCGAGTGTTCCCAGAGCACAACGGGGGGTGACGTTCTGCCCGCAAAAAAACGAAACTGTGTGGCCGGAAGTGGGTGCAAATACATGTCTTTAGACAGGTATCTGCACCACCTCCCCACTAAAAGGTGTCAAATATGACATCGGAGGGGGGAGGGTTCCGATCAGCGTGAGTTCCACTTTAGGGTGGAGCTCCGCTTTAATACATAGGATACACTAGGCGGATCCATTACTGTGGAGTCTGCCAGCTCAGCGGGAGATCTCTCAGTGGATCTCCGCTGAGCCAGTGGATGACAGGTGCCTCTCTGCTCACTGAGCGGGGAGGGGCTTGTCCAGCACCGCTGTCTCCTATGGAGAGATCTGATGAAATAATAATCAATGTTATTCAATTTACTTGCCAATGGTGGCCATAAGGCTATGGCTGATCCGTGTATGTTCTATATACATGACACTGTACAGGTCAGAGCCATTGGCTACTATGACTGCTGCCATATGCATGTCTGATTATATTTCCTCTTGAAGGCATACTGAACCAGCATGGCTACCACAGCATCTTGCAGCGGCATGCTATTCCATCCGGTTTGCGTTTAGTTGGACCATTATTTATTTTTCAACAGGACAATGACCCCAAACACACCTCCAGGCTGTGTAAGAGCTATTTGACCAAGAAGAAGAGTGATGGGGTGCTGCGCCAGGTGACTACCTCTTGAAGCTCATCAAGAGAATGCCAAGAGTGTGCAAAGCAGTAATCAAAGCAAAAGGTGGCTACTTTGAAGAACCTAGAATATGAAATATATTTTATTTATTTTTATATTTAGTTGTGATGCCTTCAGTGTGAATCTACAGTTTTCATAGTCATGAAAACAAAGAAAACTCTTTGAATGAGAAGGTGTGTCCAAACTTTTGGTCTGTACTGTATGTATGTATATATATATATATATATATATTAATATATATATATATTTTTTTTTTTAAGCAGAGACCCTAGAGAATAAAATGGCAGTTCTTGCAATACAGTATTTTATGTCACACAGTATATGCGCAGCAGTCTTTCAACTCAATTTTTTGGTGGAAAAATACACTATAGTGAATAAAAAAAAAAAACAAAAAAAAAAAAAAACAGTAACATTAGCCCAATTTTTATGTATAATGTGAAAGCTCATGTTACGCCAAGAATCGCGAACTTTAGTCTTAGCAAAAAAAATGTGATTTACATTTTATCCCGAATCGTGCAGCTCTTACACTATCCAAGAAAAAGTTCCCTATACAGCCTGCATACAAAGTTATTTTCCATTACATATATAATACAAACCCCAAGGCCACTCAAAATTAAGCCCACAATAAATAATAAAAGACGCCCTCAAGGAATATGAAGAATAAATATCTCACCAGTCACTAAACTGGGAAAAACCTGGCTTTCTTGGTACAACACATACAGTACTGTATATGATAACTAATTATCAGGTAAATAAAGGCACAATATCATCACAAGAAAAATAGCGAGCTCATTACCTTATCAACATTTAAATCTGTTGTTAAATTAGGGATAAGAAAGTGCTAGATAATAAAAATGACAAAACTAATAATACTAGAAGAATAATGATGAAAATAAAGGAAAATGACTATTAATGTTTGGAGATACAATCTATAATGCTATAATGTGTGTATCTTGGGATGGAAGCCTTGGGCAGCCCTGAGGAAGGATCTGTCAGGTCACAATATGGATGCCTTTGTTTAGATTGCCATATACAGGCCATGGCAGATTTACGTAGAAGGTAAGTACTGTATATCTTCTCTATGAATCTTATTAGGAAAGTAAAAATGTAGGCAATATCTTCTGCTGGTTAAAAACTTGTACACAAAAAAAACTGGTAGCTCAGGTCAGAGCCGCTGTACTAACAATCCATATGTACAGTTCTATTAGTACAGCAATCTCCCCTGCTGTGCTATTGTGTTCTGACAAGAGGACGCCCCCCGACAGAACACTCCAGTCAGCACTCTTAGCCATTGGCTCAGCCATCGGGAGTCGGTCAGCAGACTCTTTTCAGTCATGACCTGGCTTCTGTTGGACATACAGACCAAATGTTGGCTGGTTTCTATTGAACCAGCTGATGCCACCTGGCATTCAGCCCATGTGTACTAGGCTTAAAGCAGAGTTCCACCCAAAAATGGAACTTCCGCTTTTTGGAATCATTTTATGGAGGCGGGCAGGGGCTAGCACTCCTACTTGGGTTCCAATCAAGGTATTGCACACAACTGGAGCAGAAGACTCCTCTTCTTTTGATCCAACATTCCTCTGCAGGAAATAACTATTCATGTAATTCAGAAGGCTTTTGGGGACAATGCAAATGAATGGGCTGCTTTGCCGCACACCTAGGCTGTGTACAGAGGTTGTCACAGAAGTCTAGCAATCCCTGGATAACAGCTGTGAAAACTCGCTGTAAAAATCAACATGCTTGTGTTCAGTTAGCTTAAAGAGGAGTTCCACCTAAAAATGGAACTTCCTCTTAACCCACTCCTCGCCCCCTTACATGCCACATTTGGCATGTAATTTTTTTGGGGGGGGGAGTGGGGGCTTCAGGAGAAGGGGACTTCCTGTCCCACTTCCTCCTTCCGCCGAGGGGCTGGAAAGGCGATTAGCTTAATCGCCTTTTCACAGCCCCTCCCTGTAGGCGAGCGCCTGTCCAATCGGACAGCGCCGCGCCGCTCGCGCATGCGCAGTGGGTGCCCGGCCGTGAAGCAGAAAGCTGTCACTGCCGGGTGCCCACACTAAGAATGAAGAGGGGGGGCGAGGAGCAGAGCCCCGGCTGGCGCGTAGCTGGAGCCGTGGAGCAGGTAAGTGTCAGTTTATTAAAAGCCAGCAGCTACACTTTTTGTAGCTGCTGACTTT
Source organism: Rana temporaria (assembly GCF_905171775.1). Taxonomy (NCBI): domain Eukaryota; kingdom Metazoa; phylum Chordata; class Amphibia; order Anura; family Ranidae; genus Rana; species Rana temporaria. The sequence goes on along the minus strand of NC_053493.1, from coordinate 370,872,029 downwards.
TAATAAACTTAAAAAAAAAGGTGGAAAACCCCTTTAAGTACATATTTTTTTGTTTATTGGGTGAAGACAAAGGTGACAGGGGGCAATGAAGGAAAGTAAATTGAAAGATGGTAAAATCAGATGTCCAGTATTATGTTTCCACAGCTGCTATTTTGGGATTTCTACAGATCTGTAAGAGGGAGCAACAGAGCTTGGAACAGCCTCTATGCACAGCTACTGTAAAATAGGATAGCAATATTTATGATATGGGTTATTTGGGGTACGTTTTACTCCACAAAAAGGCACTCCAGATCTGTTCCAGATGCGGCATGCGTGTTTTTAACACGTTCCAGTGCGTTTTTTATGTGTTTCAGGATGCATTCCAAGTGCCTTTTTTCTTCTTTTTTCCTGTGTTTTTTCACTATATTAGGGTTCAGTGCATTTTTGTATGCATTTTAGATGCATTTCAATGCATTCCGGTACAAGATCAGTACTCCCTTAATGGCAGGGCAGCAGGCAAAGATCAGTAACCCATAGCAACCAACCAGACGTCATCCATCATTGTTCTGACTGTTCTAAAAAGATCGAAGACCAAATCTGATTGGTTGCTTTGGTGATGCTTTTCAGATTATTACTGCTCTCACTGCCTTACTAAATACACCCAAAAGTCTTTATGTTAAAAAAAAAAAAATACACCCAAAATTCTGCATGACAGTCAACACAATGCTAGGAGCAATCATTACATTTAAATCTGTTTACCGCAACTGGCTCTCTTTAAAACAGTAGGGAGCCTTATTTATTTTTCCTCTCATTGTGCTCACAGTGAAAAAAAAAAAGCTGTCCAATGACATTTAAAATGTCCCGAAGCAAAGTGCCTAGGAAATGAAGCGAAAAATACTGTTCTGCCCTTTGTAGTTAAGAAATAATAAAATTCTTTATTAGTAACCCAAAATACCAAGCTGCACTTCCCAAGCCATTTGAATATTGCACCAGCGCAGCTGCTTGTGCAGTAACAACAGTCACCCCCCTGATCAGAAAGCTGAGAAAATATGTGTGAATGCAGACGCTACTACAGCACCGCATGCCGAGTATACACAACTTCATCCCAAGGAAATGGCTCAGTACTACAGAACAAGCCCTTCCTGACAAGAATAGAGGGCCAGATTCACGTAGAATCGCGGCGGCGTAACGTATCCTAGATACGTTACACCGCCGCAAGTTTTCATCGCAAGTGCCTGATTCACAAAGCACTTGCGATGAAAACTACGCTGGCGGCCTCCGGCGTCAGGGCGGGCCAATTCAAATGGGAGTGTGCCATTTAAATTAGGCGCGCTCCCACGCCGGACCTACTGTGCATGCTCAGTTTCGCAATTCCCGTCGTGCTTTGCGCGCGTAGCGTACTTCCGTATTCCCGGACGTGTTACGCAAACGACGTTAAATTTTAAATTTCGACGCGGGAACGACTGCCATACTTTAGACAGCAATAAGAGACTAGATGCGATGTAGCGAACGCGAAAATCCATCGTGGATCGCCGTAACTCCTAATTTGCATACCCGACGCTGGTTTACGACGCAAACTCCCCCCAGCGGCGGCCGCGGTATTGCATCCTAAGATCCGACAGTGTAAAACCATTACACCTGTCGGATCTTATGGATATCTATGCGTAACTGATTCTATGAATCAGTCGCATAGATAGAAACAGAGATACGACGGCGTATCAGGAGATACGCCGTTGTATCCCTTTTGTGAATCTGGCCCAGAGTACATAGTTACCAAGTGACCCTGATTATCTGGAACAGGTCTTAAATATTTGCCCTCAATGTTTTTGTCCATAAAAGTGCCCCTGACTTTGGAAATATGAAGACTGTCAGCAATGATCTTCATCTGAAAATGGAAATGTTATGACTCTTAGGCCTCGTACACATGATAGGTTAAACAGAGGACAACGGTCTGATGGACAGTTTTCATTGGTCAAAACCGATCGTGTGTGGGCCCCATAGGTTATTTAACCATTGGTTAAAAAAAAGCCAACTTGCTTTAAATTTAACCAATGGATTCCTAACCGATAGGTCAAAACCGATCGTTAGTAGGCACAGCCATCGGTTAAAAATCCACGCATGCTCAGAATCAAGTTGACGCATGCTTGGAAGCATTGAACTTCGTTTTTTTCAGCACGTCGTTTTTTTTACGTCACCGCGTTCTGAGACGATCGGTTATTTAACCGATGGTGTGTGGGCGCCACGGACCATCAGTCAGCTTCATCGGTTAACCGATGAAAACGGTCCATCGGTCCGCTCTCATCGGATGGACTGATCGTTTATACGCGGCTTAGGACTCATTCACATCTGGTGTTTGGGATCTCTGGCAGAAAAGCTGCAATTCTGCCTGAGATCCCCAGTTGTACTGCAATAGTGCCCAAACACGCAAAGCGTGCTCAGGTGCCATTCATTTTCAATGTCACCTAAACGTGGTGTGGTTTTGCCATGATTGGTGTGCTTCAAATCGCAGCAATGCGCACTGAATTAGGGAACTTTATTCATTTGAATGGCCTGCCCAATGCACCACAAAGGATCGAAATTAATGAATGCAGCATTGAACACACTGTAACACACATTATTGGGCAGCACAATGACTGGGTGGTTAGCACTTCTGCCTGGCTGCTGTCAATCAAAGTCATCTAGCCAATCAGAAGAGAGGGGGCGGGGCCAGACCGCAGCTTCGTGTCTGAATGAACACATGGAGCTGTGACTTGGCAACCCCCATAGCACGCTGCTTGCTATGGGGGCACTGAAATGGTGGGAGGGGCCAGGAGCCCTAAAGAGGGAGCTGAGAAGAGGAGGATTGGGGCTGCTCTGTGCAAAACCACTGCTGCAGAGCAGGTAAGTATAACATGTTTGTTATTTTTCTAGAAAAAAAATAGGAAACTTTACAATCACTTTAGGGTGGCTGGTAGCAGCTTGTCCACATCGGAATGCAGGTAGAGCTGGGGAAACCGCAGGCCATGCTATCTGAAAGCAGGACTTCTCACCAGTAAAGTTGGCTACTAGCAGTTTTTCAGCTACGGATACAAGTTCCATATGAATGAAGCACACGTGTCATTAAGGGTGCATTCACACCACAATTTTATCATCCTACTTGTTCTCACGATTTTAGGTTTGAAATCGTACAAATCTGTATGGCAAAACGTCCCCAAGTGCATCCGATTTGATCCGCATCAGATTTGATACGATTTAAAATCGCATCAAAAATCGTGTTTGACCACGATTTTTGGTCCTGATTTGAAATCGTATTAAAATCGTGTCCGATTTTCGTATTAAAATCGTGTCCGATTTTTTTTTATATTGTGGTCAATCTAAATCGTAATAAATCGGATGACTGTGCGTTTTTATCCGAGTACATACGATTTTGTCATATACGATTCCATCCGATTTAACGGTCCGATTATCGGATGTAAAAATCGTGATGTGAACCTAGCCTTACAAAGCATCTGCTGCCTGTACATATTCATTGTTTTTTATTATCATTTTGTATCTATTGTCACATGGATTCATCCCAGTAAAGTGACAAGTTACATTCTCTAGGAAATGAGTCAGATTCTCAAAACGGTTACTTCTATGACAGGTACACTTTAAACGTCACAACGAGATGAGCCACTGGGGAAAAAGGCTGGCCTTCGATTCTGAATGAACATTTCCTTTAAGAGATCACAGAGCACACTGGAGAGACCAGGTAAAAGCATGTCAAAGAGACTCCTGAATGAAATCATATCTTATTCATCACGGCTAAATATAGATTTCCGGGATTATCTCCATCCTATACAGGTCGGAAAAGTCCCTTCCCCCACTCAGGGAAAGGATCATGGGGTTAGCACACATGTACACAAGGCCAGATGCAGTGAATACCTAATGGCTGTAGACGGTGGCTGTAGAAGAGTGCATTGTGTACCTGACTCAGCAGAGCATTACAGCCTCAATGACAAACACATTACATATTAATGTCATTCAGAAGATTTATCAGTCTTCTAAATGACGATGATACAAATGAGTACCTAGCCGTGCTTGTGAATGCTTTGGGGCCCAGAAGTAAAGGGATTGTGTGCTGTCCAGCGAATGCTACCGAACTACAAAGTATTTATTTTACAAAACCCATCTGGGTGAAGGATACCATTTTGTTTGATGTTATTTGAGATAACGCACAGTTAAAAACCCAAAAAGTTGAAGAAACATGAAAAAATAACTGAGCAAAACATTTTTTTGGTCTGGCCCCCCCCCCCCCCCGTACAGTTTTCCAAAGAAACGGTATACGAGACAGGGCCCAATCTTCCTCTTAAAGTGGATGTAAACCCCCCATACACTCAGCCTCAGATGGTACACAGGCATGAAACAAATCTCCCTACATAGGTTTTACATGTATATCTGCTGTCTTCACATTTATATACTGTTTGGAAAGTTCAGATAGTGTTAGGAAATTTTCTCTTCCTGTTTAACACAGAGTGTGATGTCTGGGCATACAGCCAAGATATCCAACATTGCTGATTGGAGGAAAGGCACACACCCACCCTCATCATAGGCAGAGACTCTCAGGCCTCGTACACACGATCGGTCCATCTGATGGGAATGGTCCGACGGACCGTTTTCATCGGTTCACCGCTGAAGCAGACTGATGGTCTGATGTGTGTACACACCATCAGTTCAAAAACCGATCGGGTCAGAACGCGGTGACGTAAAACACACGACGTGCTGAAAAAAACGAAGTTCAATGCTTCCAAGCATGCGTCGACTTGATTCTGAGCATGCGCGGGTTTTGAACCGATGCTTTTGTGTACTAACCATCGGTTTTGACCTATCGGTCATCCATCCATCGGTTCGATTTTAAAGCAAGTTCTGTAATTTTTATCCGAAGGACAACAGACCGATGGGCCGTACACACGGTCAGTTTGGACCGATGAAACTGAACTTCAGTCCGTTTTCATCGGTTTGGACCGGTCGTGTGTACGCGGCTTCAGAGGTGTTTTGTAACAGGGCCAGCTGCTTGCTAATCTATTTATAGCAACCTCCCTGGACAGAAATTTCAGGCTGCTTTTATCTGATGTGTTCGAGAATTTTTCAGGAGTTATCAGGCTGATAACAGAGAAACGGTTCAGGAGAGAACTACGGGACTTAGCTCTTTGAAGAGAGATAACCAAATACTGCAGATATATGAGCCCAGCTCAAATTTCATGAAATGGGTTTACATCCACTTTAAAGCCCGAGTAAAATCATATCAATATTGTACCAACAACCACCATTTCCATAGAGGCATCCCACATACTGGTATAGTAGTTGCACATTAAAGCGGAATTAAAGTGGTTGTAAACCCTTTACAACCACTTTTTGCTAAAGTAAGCCTATAATAAGGCACGGTTTAGAAGATATCCCCTGTTATTAGCATGTGCCGGTGTCATCGGCACATGCGCACTGAAGCAATGACACGTCCGTGCCGTTGTTTGAGCTAGTATGCTGTTACTGGCGGGAGTGACGTCATCGCAGCTCAAGCCAATCACATCGCCGGAGCCCGCGATACCTGGAAGTAACTACGGGGGCTTCGATCTAGGGTAAGTAATTCATAATGAGCTTGTATGCTATGCCTACATACTAGCTATGCTACATACGAGCTTGTATGCTATGCCTACATACTAGCTATGCCTACATACTAGCTATACTAGCTCGATATGCCCTTGTCTTGCATGTTTTTTTTTTTTTAGGTGGGTTTACACCCACTTTACGCTCCCCATTCCAGCATTGTCTTAAAGTGGAACTAAACCCTCCTATCCTTTTTAGCCAAGGAAGTTGCCATCTTGGCCTCTGTTTGATTATTAACTGCCATGATACTGCACATATGATCAGTTATGAAACCAACCATTAGATGGTTTAACCGGTTAGTGAATAGTACAATCAATATGACCATTACATTCCTGGTACATGCTGGGAATAGAACTGTTTTTTTAAACTGTTAAAACAATTGGTTTAGTTCCGCTTCCGGCGACATCTCTCCTGGGAGTTACTTCTGCGTATCGCGGCTCCAGCGCTGTGATTGGCAGGAGCCGCGATGACGTCACTCCCGGCAGCCGCCGGTAACGGCACACTCACTGAAGCAACGGCACATAAATGCCATTGCTTCAGTGTGCATGTGCCAATGACATCGGCCCATGCAGGGGACAGGGGATATCTCCTAATCAGGTTTAGGAGATATCCTGGGTAGCTACAGGTACGCCTTATATTATAGGCTTACCTGTAGCAAAAAGTGTGTTGTAAGGGTTTACAACCACTTTAAGTTTATATATGACTGTAGTTCAACAGGCTCTAGAGTTTGATCACACTACCCACTACACTTGTAAGGAGTTCTGGTTCCATGTTGGCTTTCTTTAACATTTATGTTTTTTTCATTTATTTTGATTGATGCATAACTATACTGTTGAGTGTTCTCACATTTCTCTGGAGGTGAGCTTTAACATCTGATTTACAGAGCCTTTTTAAAGATTACAATTTTAAATTAGGTGTTAAAATTACTTTAGGTTTCCAACAGCTACACTAAACAGTATAATTGCTATACATCCTATTGACTAATTCAAGAAATTAGGCAATACCAGCGTGTGAATCTCCCGCGATACCATCCAGGAGACCTAACTATCTACTGACTCATATGATCTTCAACCTCCAGCCAGCCAGGGAACAGGAACCGCCTGCACTCCCAAAGTTAACACCAGATGAGGTTTAGCCAGGAACAGACCCAGCGTGGGATGTGGAAGATCGGGGATTATTTTTTGTTACACTAAGAACAATATGGCAGTGGAGAAGTAAGTAGCAGTCTTCTTCAACAGTGATTTTAGAAGATTGATTTTGGTGTCTATTTTAACTATTGCAATCTCATAGTCAAGAGAGATTTAATTGCTAGGATCACCTTTGTTCACCTTTTTTTTCTAAATTCCAGTTTCTGTATGTACCATAATAGAATTAATGCACTTATTCTGCAAAAATAAAACGGTTTTCCAATAATTCTACACCGGCTTACCTAATTCTCTTCATAGCTGTTTAACCACTTAAGACCTGTACCTTTATGCAGGTAAAGGACCTGGCCAGTTTTTGCGATTCTGCACTGCGTCGCTTTAACTGACAATTGTGCGGTCGTGCGACGTGGCTCTCAAACAAAATTGGCGTATTTTTTCCCCCACAAATAGAGCTTTCTTTTGGTGGTATTTGATCACCTCTGCGGGTTTTATTTTTTGCGCTATAAACAAAAATAGAGTGACAATTTTGAAATGGTTTAGGCCAATACATATTCTTCAACCTATTTTTGGTAAAAAAAATCGCAATAAGCGTTTATCGATTGGTTTGCGCAAAATGTATAGCGTTTACAAAATAGGAGATAGTTTTATTGCATTTTTATTAATTTTTGTTTTACTACTAATGGCGGCGATCAGCGATTTTTTTCGTGACTGCAACATTATGGCGGACACATCGGACAATTTTGACACATTTTTGGGACCATTGTCATTTTCACAGCAAAAAATGCTATAAAAATGCATTGTTTACTGTGAAAATGACAATTTCAGTTTGGGAGTTAACCACTACTGGGCGCTGTAAGGGTTATGTGTGACCTCATATGTTTTTCTAACTGTAGGGGGGCGGGGCTGGATGTGTGACGTTATTGATCGTGTTTCCCTATATTCCCTGTATATAAAAGGTGAACTTAGCCTTTAAAGGGTGTCAGGGTGTTTTATTTGCAAGGAAAGAGATAGTAATCTACCTGCTATCCACAAAAGCAGTTAAACCCCCACCAAAGGCCACAACCTACTGGGTATCAGAGGTGCAAGAAAGCCCAATGTCCATAAGAGTCAAGCATCTGAATATTGAAAGGCATGTCTACAACCTCACCATGTTTTGTAAACCTCCTTTTTATTGGATAAAATAAAATAAAAAACTTTTCCCATAGCAATCCCTAATGGAAGAAGTGATACAGGCTTAGTAACAGCATGTTGGTGGACTGCATACTCTATGTTCTTCCAGAATGAGAATATTAGCTCTATATCTGGTGCAGTGGGCTTGTATCTTTTGGTGGTGGTGGTTTTGCCTGTGGTGGTGCATCTTTGTAAAAAATAACTTGCACAGTCTAATTCCTAAACAACACAAGATCAGCACCATGGACAGCGAACCAAATACCTTCTACTAGGCAAAGCAGCTCCTGCAAAAGCTTCAAAAAGCCTGTAAATATGGTAAAATGTAAGACCATTATGACAAGCACAGCGGCACTGCTTCCTCATATCGTCAAATCTTGCCCACCCTACCTACCTCCTGCACACACCTATTGCCCAGTGAGACAGCCCATCATATTACTTGGACAATAGGAATATAAAGTGGTGGAACTAGGGGTAAGCACTTTTCAGCACCTCATGCAACTTTTCCATTGCCGACGTGTAATAAAGTGCAATTAAAGGGGTTGTAAAGGTACAATTTTTTTTCCCTAAATAGCTTCCTTTACCTTAGTGCAGTCCTCCTTCACTTACCTCATCCTTCCATTTTGCTTTTAAATGTCCTTATTTCTTCTGAGAAATCCTCACTTCCTGTTCTTCTGTCTGTAACTCCACACAGTAATGCAAGGCTTTCTCCCTGGTGTGGAGTGTCGTGCTCGCCCCCTCCCTTGGACTACAGGAGAGTCAGGACGCTCTCTACGTTGCAGATAGAGAAAGTAGCTGTGTGTTAGTGGGGCATCCTGACCCCTTTAATTACACTTTATTACACGTCGGCAATGTCAGATCTAGATTAAAGGGGTTGTAAAGGTACAATTTTTTTTTTCCTAAATCGGCTAGTTTTTTTAAAAACGAAGCAGTACTTACCGTTTTACAGAGCGGTCTTCTCCGCCGCTTCCGGGTATGGTCTTTGGGTCTGGGCGTTCCTTCTTGATTGACAGGCTTCCGACAGTCGCATCTATCGCGTCAGTATTTTCCGAAAGTAGCCGAACGTCAGTGCGCAGGCGCCGTATAGAGTCGCACCGACGTTCGGCTTCTTTCGGCTACTCGTGACGCGATACATGCGACTGTCGGAAGCCTGTCGGAAGTCTGTCAATCAAGAAGGAACGCCCAGACCCGAGGACCATACCCGGAAGCGGCGGAGAAGATCACTCTCTAAAACGGTAAGTACTGCTTCGTTTTTAAAAAAACTACCCGATTCCCCTTCACAAAATGAGCCTCAATCTAATCTTAAAAAAAAATTTGCGGGTAAACTTCCGCTTTAACATTGTAACAATTTGTCCTTTACATCAAAGGAATAGACTTCTGTGTGTAAAGGAGAAAAGTTTAAACACTTTTTCGGACATTTGTTGATTTCAAGTTAAAATCATTTTTTTTGCTAGAAAATTACTTAGAACCCCCAAACATCATATATATATATATATATATATATATATATATATATATATATATATATATATATTTTTGTAGAGACCCTAGAGAATAAAATAGTGGTTGTTGCAATATTTTATGTCACACTGTATTTGCACAGCGGTCTTTCAAATGCAATTTTTTGGGAAAAAAATTAGTTTAATGAATTTAAAAAAAAAAAAACTAACCAGTAAAGTTAGCCCAAATTTTTTGCTTTTTTGAAAGATTTTACGCTCTATTATATCCAATTTTTGGCTACACTTTAACCTGCAGCACCCAGAATTCACATGTTCATTTACTTCAACTTTCTCTTTTTTTTGCCTCCTGTATCACCAATTAGGCCCTGTACACACGATCAGTCCAATCCAATGAAAACGGACTGAAGGACCGGTCTCATCGGTTAACCGATGAAGCTGACCTATGGTCTGATGTGCCTACACACCATCAGTTAAAAAAACGATCGAGTCCAACGCAGTGACGTAAAACACGACGACGTGCTGAAAAAATCTAAGTTCAATGCTTCCAAGCATGCGTCGACTTGATTCTGAGCATGCGCGGGTTTTGAACCGACGCTTTTGCGTACTAACCATCGGTTTTGACCGATCGGTTCGGCGTCCATCGGTTCAATTCTACATTTTTGGACCGAAGGGTGACGGACTGATGGGGCCCACACACGGTCGGTTTGGACTGATGAAACGGTCCTTCAGTCCGTCTTCATCGGATTGGACTGTTCGTGTGTACAGGGCCTTACATTTCCATTCTGGGGTGGGTATTGAGGAGTGCCTTTTAAAAAAAAGTCCATATCACTCGCATTCCCGCTGAAAAGCCCTGCTCCTAACTAATAAACATTTCAAAAAGACTAATGAGTGATATGGACTTTGTAAAAGATAAAACTACTGAGTTAATAAATAAAGCTCTGAGGGTAAAGGTCTTGGGCTTGGATGATCAGTACAGTGGGGGTGCAATTACGTGAACTGATCCCCCATGTGACTTCCCCTGCAGCAGCTGAAAGCTGCTGGGAGGGAGAGGAGGGGAAGCCAACAGCACTGCAGGGAAAGGGGGCACACAGGGGTCCCAGACAGCAGAGGGAAGGAGATCGTGGACAAGAGAGGGTGATCGGTGAGGGGAGGGGCAATTACTGGAACCAATCTCACATGGCTCCTCCCTCAGCAGCTAAAAGCTGTTGGAAGGCAGAGAAAGGGAAGCCAGCATTCAAGTAATCCCCCCCTCCACTGCACCAATCACCCCCTCTTGTCCACAGTCTCGTCGCTTCTGCTGTCAGTTGCCTCCCCCCCCCCCCCATTAAACGGATGGACCTCGCGTCCCATACAGGAGGGCCAGCTGTACACCATTTCAAGCGGCCCTGGGTGGTCCCTCTGGGTCATTGCATACAATAACTAATAACTCTGCACTGTACATGGAGGAGGCAGGCATGCAACCATGGCAAGGAGTGCCTTAGAGAAAATTTACAGGAGCAGTCGCATGGCAGAAGGGAGCCTACAGGAGCAAGGTTATGTATTACTTCTTATCACTGCAAGGGTCATTTTTTTCTTGTGCGGGAGTTTAGCTTTAACATTCAACCCTTTTGGGAGTGTGGAATGCCTGCTTCCCCTGCCAGGTGCTGTGGTCCTTCCTATTGACCTCTACATCAGTAATGAGTCCAGTAAATATGCAGGGGACCTGAAAAGGAAGCACAGCATTCGCTGGGGGACCAAGCACTCAGAAATATGTCCAGTATGAAGAGGCCACTGATCTGCAGGAAAGTGAAGATGGGGGCAGCAGAGGCAAGTGCATGTATACTGTATAGCTTCCTCTAGGGGCAGCAGAGGCAAGTGCATGTATACTGTATAGCTTCCTCTAGGGGCAGCAGAGGCAAGTGCATGTATACTGTATAGCTTCCTCTAGGGGCAGCAGAGGCAAGTGCATGTATACTGTATGAGAAAGAAAAATAATTGCGCTAAACCCAAATATGCACTCGTATTAAGCAAGTGTATGTGAAAACCATTGTATCTATAAATAAATAATCCAATGGAATCAGGAAGTCAGGGTTGCCTACCCTGCTGGTAATGGTGTGTATGAACCCAGTGATCAACAACATAAGTAGTGATAAACCATAACTTCAAAAATGATTAAAGTAAAATTAACAACATTAGTGTTATAAAGTCCATGAAGTCCAAAACTAATTTTTGGAAAAAAAGTCCATATGATGAATAAAGACACCCGTGAAGATTCCAGAAATATTGTAATTAATACACCAGACGTGAATCCTCCACCGATCATGCAGCTGCTTACCAGAAGTCTGGGTCCTGCCGGACCACTATCCACATATCTCTCAACCAGAGATTTTGTAAGGCAGTAGTAACTCCTCCACTTGCACTAAAACCACTCCGTGCTCAACGAGGGATATAGAAGACAACAAGACAGAGCTCCACATAGCATAAATCCGAGTAGTTTATTTTAAAAACAGCAGTAAGCATATATACATACAACTCACATTTAAGTTGAATAAACCAGCATTTGGCCTGTAACGCCGGCCGGACGTGTCCAGGAACAAAAGAAGGCCACTCGCTTGGAGAAATGAAGGGGATGGCGTCCACACGTCACTCACTCCACCCGACGCGTTTCTCGGGTACCCCGAGACGAAGTGATCTTGTCACGAAACGCGTCGGGTGGAGTGAGTGACGTGTGGACGCCATCCCCTTCATTTCTCCAAGCGAGTGGCCTTCTTTTGTTCCTGGACACGTCCGGCCGGCGTTACAGGCCAAATGCTGGTTTATTCAACTTAAATGTGAGTTGTATGTATATATGCTTACTGCTGTTTTTAAAATAAACTACTCGGATTTATGCTATGTGGAGCTCTGTCTTGTTGTCTTCTATATCCCTCGTTGAGCACGGAGTGGTTTTAGTGCAAGTGGAGGAGTTACTACTGCCTTACAAAATCTCTGGTTGAGAGATATGTGGATAGTGGTCCGGCAGGACCCAGACTTCTGGTAAGCAGCTGCATGATCGGTGGAGGATTCACGTCTGGTGTATTAATTACAATATTTCTGGAATCTTCACGGGTGTCTTTATTCATCATATGGACTTACTATTTACTTCCAAAAATTAGTTTTGGACTTCATGGACTTTATAACACTAATGTTGTTAATTTTACTTTAATCATTTTTGAAGTTATGGTTTATCACTACTTATGTTGTTGATCACTGGGTTCATACACACCATTACCAGCAGGGTAGGCAACCCTGACTTCCTGATTCCATTGGATTATTTATTTATAGATACAATGGTTTTCACATACACTTGCTTAATACGAGTGCATATTTGGGTTTAGCGCAATTATTTTTCTTTCTCATTCGTTATTTTTGTTTATACACAACCTAATTGCTGCTTATTAATCCCGATCTCTTACCTTAGCGCAGTTGTTTCCAACTATTTTCATGTATACTGTATAGCTTCCTCTAGGGGCAGCAGAGGCAAGTGCATGTATACTGTATAGCTTCCTCTAGGGGCAGCAGAGGCAAGTGCATGTATACTGTATAGCTTCCTCTTTTGCAGGTAGTGATTTGCTATGTTTTTTTGAACTCGGCAACAGAAATGCTTTCATTCTTAATTTTAATTTTTGGCTGGAGTGTTATAACTGGCCTGATTCTTCAGTGCCAAGGATACGGCTCTGCTACTAAAGCAGAAGAAAGAAAATGCCACCATTTTTATTATTATGATTTTTTACGCCATTATTTCATGTTTTGCTGCATTTTATGTTACCACATTATACACCTCTATAAATTGGCGTAAAAAAAGGGGCGTGAAATCTGCCTCAATAAAATACCAGATTTCTCTTGTAAACAGACCCCTCAATAAAGATGAAAGAAACCGTCCATGTTTACATTATATCCCAGATTCCTCAGCCCCCAACCTGACACTGAGCACCAGTTTCTCTTTGACGTCACTTGCTGCTTATCAAACATCTCTCCATCGTAGCAGACCTTTAAATGTGCGGAAAAAGTCTTTCTGAATAATTATATACCAGAGGCAGGTTTGGGAAGCAAAAACCAGACCGTTACACAGCTGGAGCCACCTATACTGTGCTTTACAAAGATATTCAAAGACTGAAAAAATGCATTGTGTATGAGTAAAAGATACTTTCAATCTTTTTCATTTCTTAAAATACAGATGTGTTGGAATAGTTAATAATAACCACCCGGGAGAAGGTCTAGTTTGCTATGGACAGGGACTGAAGCTTTGGGTTATAGCAGACTGATCTAACATCTCTGCAGTGAGCAGATACCATGCCTTCTGCAGTACTGCAGCAGTCACATCTATGCCCACGCTCTGGAGCTGAGTGGGCGGCTGAGCCGAGTGGGAGGAGGTGGAACGGCTTTGGGAGAAATACATCAATATAAAGAGAGCTGCATTCCAGGGAGCACAATTTAGAGGATCAAAATGAAAAATTATTGGTTGATGGCATATATGTATATACAGTATATATATATATATATATATATATATATATATACACATACACACACACATATATATAGTTTTAAAATTCAGGCAGTTAAATACATTGGTTTAGGTCCCTTTGCCCTGTGTCGGGGAGCTGGCAGTTCCCACAGACTGAATTGTGCACTGAACTGCGACAGTAAAGGAATTCTTTGCTTAAATAAATATATAGACTGCCAGCGCTGACCTCATTTCGGAAAGGTAGTTGCCAGGCTGTCATACAACCAGCTGCAATGCTCAGAATTACATATCCAGAACAAGCATGCAGCCAGTAAAGTCCAACTAACATGAACTCTTGATCTGCATGCTTTTTCCCAGGTCAGTGACTCAAAGCACTGAAGGCACCAAATCAGTAACACAGACAACTGTCATTTTTAGGTGCAGGGGTCAGTAGTGGCAGCTTACATATGTCGCTTTACAGGTTTCTTTTAAAGCGGAGTTCCACCCAAAAATGTAACTTCCATTTTTGGAATCCCCCCCCCCCTCCGGTGTCACATTTGGCACCTTTCAGGGGGGAGGAGGGAGCAGATACCTGTGTAATACAGGTAGTTGCTCCCACTTCTTGGCATGGATTACGGCGGTGACCTACGGCACGTCCAGCGCCTACTCCCCCCCGCTGTCTTCTTGGAGACACACAGGTTCCAGAAGACAACAGGGACCAGTGGGATCGCGCCGCGCGCCTCGCAAATGCGCAATAGGGAACCAGAAAGTGAAGCTGCAAGGCTTAAAGTGGATGTAAACCCAAACATTTTTTTTTTACGTCACAATGTAGAGAATACGATTTCCTATCATCTGTGCCCAGTCTTGCCACACAGAGTTAATCCAGCGCTGCGCTGGGGTGATCCACAGTTCAGTGTAAACAGCCATCAGAATTTACATAGACAAGAAGCTGTACATGTCTGCAAGCTAGTGCACGAGATATGTAAATAACCTGTCACTCAAGCAAGGACTTATATCTGGAAGTCTGTTTTATTTCACTGAACAATCAAAAGAGGATTGCTCAGCGCTGGATTAACTCTGTGTGGCAAGACTGGGCACAGATGATAGGAAATCGTATTCTCTACATTGTGACATAAAAAAATGTGGGTTTACATCCACTTTAACTTCCTGATTCCCTCACCGAAGATGGCGGCGGCTTCGAGTGCCGACATCGCGGGCGCCCAGGACAGGTAAGTGTTCATATATTAAAAGCCAGCAGCTGCAGTATATGTAGCTGCTGACTTTTAATATTTTGTTTTTCGGCTGAACGCTTTAATTAGCTCTCGAAATTATATATTTTTAATTTAAGTGATTCTAAAGCTGGCCATGTAAGGAACAATTCCCCCCCATCCCCTGAAAATCACTCAATTCCCCCACCAATTCGGTTAGTGTTGATAGGGAAATCCCTCCCGTGGAGCTATTGCGTTCCCCTGGGGGGCGGGGAAGCCTGCCCCACCGGGAGAACACAGTGATTATTGCTCGATCAGTCAACTAAGGTACAGCCAGTCTTCCCATAAATGGTTTGATTCTTGGCCGGTTCCTGCTGATTCGAACCATCTATGGCCAGCCTAAAGATAAAATAATTTTCGGTAGATTTTGCATACAGCAGCCCCGATCCTCCTCTTATCGGGTCCCCCACTGGCGCACCTGGCTCCTCCCCCACCCTCAGAAGAGAGAGAACAGAGTGAGCCTCTGCTCTCGTACACTTCACTGGATCGAGATCAAGCTCAGGTAAGTATAAAGAGGGGGCTTGGGAGGGGGGGCTGGGGAGGGGGGCTGCACCCTGAAGAAAGAAAAATACCTTGTACTTTTAGAACCAATTTAAAGAGACCCTCTAGTAAACTGAAACAAGCATGCCAGGAAAATAAGCAAGTAAATACCTTCTTTGCAAAGAGTTTGAGTATAGCCTCAGATTGGTTTAATGGGAAAAATTAAAATGTACCATCATCCGAAATTAATTAGGAAATAAATTTCGGATGATGTAATGTAGTGTAATGTGTCATTTTTTTACTTCCCTAATGTTTTAATTGTTTCTTATGCTTTATGTATTGCTAGTCTTGACAAATGTATTGTTTATTGCACAGACCATTCCTCCTGAAGAAGCGGTTCGCCGCAAAACTGGTAGAGGTTCTTCTAGGACTCCCCCTCACATCTGCTGATACCTCACGGCTCCTTCCGTTTTGCAATAACATCTTTTGTATCTCTATGTGGGGTTGTTAGTCCTAGCCTTGTTTTATTTACGGAACATTGTATGTTTTTATGTATAATAAATATAATTTTTTATTATATCGACTCATGTTATCAGTACCGAGAAAGTCCATTGATACACATCTTTACTAGGTAATAGTCTGTGTGAGTCTGTGGTACTAGCAGCCACTACCCCTCTATTCCTGGTGTCCCTTTATTTCCTAAATACCTTCTTTCCCACTGCCCTTGCCGCTAGAACTCTACTGTGTTCAACAGAATTTTTCCTTTAAAGTCCACAGAGCAACCAAGACTTCCAGGACTGTAAATCTCCTGGGTCCTCTGCAGCTCTCAGTGGACCCTCCTGCTGACCTCCTTGTCACTGCTGTATCCTTAATGGGTCAAGGTCCACCAGTTAGAGCCAAGAGGAACCCAGGAGATCGGAACTATGCTTTAATACAGTGATCAGTGGTAATAAAATGCACTGGCACTGTAATAATGATACTGTGTAGGAAGGGGTTAACATCTAGGGTGATCAAGGGGTTAAATGTGTGCCTGACAATGTGCAAGGCTGGCTTCACACTGCAGCATGCTCCGGCTCACAGCAGGGGTCCGGTGCGTCTCCATTCACCATTTCAGGTCCGATTTTAGCCTTTTTGGCTGAATTTGGACCTGAAAAAGACCAAAAGACGCACAGGACTCCTCTGCAATTCGCACCGGAGCCGCTGCGGGGATGTGTGAAACCACTGGCTCCATAGAGAGCCGGTCACAATGGCCTGCAATGCGAATTGGATGCGAGGAAAACTCCATCCAATTCGCAATAGTGTGAACCCAGTCTTATGCTTGCTACGCAGAGAATGAAAAGACAACAAGATCCCCTGTTTATATTGTTCACAGTGCCAATCACCAGATCCCAGTGGTCAATCATTGAACGAGAACTCGTGGTTGGCATGTGCTGTAACTAACTACAGGATTACAGCACAGCCGGGCCGAAGAGCGTGGTTGCACATGCGTCGTCCCCCCCCCCCCGCCCCCGCCCTGTACTGGGTATGTGATGCAGTGCAGGAGAGCCGCTCTGCCCCCCCCGTATATGTAAGTTATATGGTCGGCAAGCGGATAAACAGATTTCTAATTCATATTAAGGTGCCAATTTTCCATATTAAGTATACAAGACGAAGTGCTGTATGAAGGTCAATGCTCCTCACCTTTGCAGTGAAGAACCAAGCAGCAATGTTCCAAGTCTCAGCCAAACATTCACATTGATTATAGCTATTTGTCTTTGCAAAAACTTCACAGAGATGGGCCATCTGTTCTTTTCAAAGCACAAACTAAGATTCTTTTCATCAGATCACTACTACTTCTGTCAATAGCAAGCCATCCAGCACTAAAGAGCATAAACCCCATTTCAATATTAGCACTCATTCCCCATGTTCAGAACATAACCAGGAACACAGCGTTCCTTCCCATTATACACGGATCCAGAACGCTTTCAGGTAAACACTGTAGCCTAAATGTTTATGTATCACAGCATGTGCTTATTTAGAAGTCCCGAGAGGATATGCACTACGTCAAAACATATGGCACACTTTAAGATATCTGTCATCAAATCACGAGGGGGGAAGACATTTTCCATAAAGTTAAACCTCTCACATTTTTAAAGGGGTCATGACAGACCAAATGGACAATGTAAAGCGGTAATAAACCGCTGGCTTTTTTTTTTGGGGGGGGGCCTACAAGGTAAAGGCATAGTGTGCTAGTATGCATCGCATACTAGCACATTATGTTAACACTTTCCCTACTGAGTCAATGACGTCGGCGGGAACCCTTCCTCCTTCAGAGTGGACGTCATTTGATGTCCTTGTATTCACGGGCGGGTAGGGGGCGCGCGCCGCCGCATTGCTCGGGACCCGGTGCGCGTGCCCGGCGGCCATGATGTCCGCCGGGCACCCGCGATTGCCCGCAATCACGGCAGGACCATGGATCGGTGTGTGTAAACCATGGATCCACGTCCTGTCAGAGGTGAGGAGACAGATGTGTGTTCCCAGTACAGAGGACCACACATCGGTCTCCTCCCCTTGTGAGTCCCCCTCCCCCTACAGTTAGAACACACTTTAGGGAACATATTAACCCCTTCCTCGCCCCCTAGTGTTAACCCCTTCCCTGCCAGTCACATTAAGGCCTTGTACACACGATCAGTCCAAACTGATGAAAACGGACTGAAGTTCAGTTTCATCGGTCCAAACCGACCGTGTCTGGGCCCCATCGGTCTGTTGTCCTTCGGTCCAAAAACAGAGAACTTGCTTTAAAATTGGACCGATGGACGCCTGACCGATAGGTCAAAACTGATGGTTAGTACGCAAAAGCATCGGTTCCAAACCCGGGCATGCTCAGAATCAAGTCGACGCATGCTTGGAAGCATTAAACTTAATTTTTCTCTGCACGTCGTTGTGTTTTACGTCGACTCGATCGTTTTTTGAACTGATGGTGTGTAGGCACATCAGACCATCAGTCAGCTTCATCGGTTAACCGATGAAACTGAACTTCGGTCCGTTTTCATCAGTTTGGACTGATCGTGTGTACAGGGCCTTACACAGTAATCAGTGCAGTTTTATAGCACTAATCGCTGTATAAATGTGAATGGTCCCAAAAATGAGTCAAAAGTGTCTGATATGTCCGCCGCAATGTCACGGTCACAATAAAAATCGCAGATCGCCGCCATTACTAGTAAAAAAATAAAAATGCCATTAATTTTATTCCCTATTTTGTAGATGCTAGAACTTTTGTGCAAATACGGTTATTGCGATTTTTTTACCAAAAATATGTAGAAGAATACGTATGTGCCTAAACTGAGAAAAAAAATAGTTTTTTTAAAAAAAAAATATTATATTTATTAAATCAAAAAGTAAAAGATATTGTGGTTTTTTTTTCAAAATTGTGACTCTTTTGGTTATAGCGCAAAAAATAAAAACCGCAGAAGTGATCAAATACCACCAAAAGAAAGCTCTATTTGTGGGAAAAAAAGGGCGTCAATTTTGTTTGGGAGCCACATCATACGACCGCACAATTGTCATTCAAAGTGTGACAGCGCTGAAAACGAAAAATTGGTCTGGGCAGGAAGGGGGTGAAAATGCCCTGTATGGAAGTGGTTAAACTTACCTTAAAATGAAGCCCTCACGTGCCGAGAAGTTAGCACTGCAAGGGCTCCCATCTTCACCTGTTTTGCATTTTGCAGATTTGAACTACAGAACATGTTCCATAGGAAACCATGTTAAATGGACTAAAATAAAACTGCATAGGTGTGAATCCAGCCTAAACGTTCATCCATTAATTGTACCTATTGGCAGTGGCGGCCCGTCCATAAGGGACGCAGGGGCGCTGCCCCCCCTAATCCATGCGTCAGGCATGAAGTTTTTTTTTAGAAGCATGTGATTATAGCCAGAGGCTCCAGTTGGTTTCAAGAAGGGGTGGGCTCGGGGCGCAGAGCATTGCGCCCTGAGCCCACCCAGTTGTGTGACATTAGTGAATTAATATTCGCTATTGTCTTCCTGATTCTCCACCCAGCCAATCAGGAAGAGGAGAAGCGATTGTATTGGCTGCCGAGGAGGAGAAGACGCAGGGGGAAGCCCCTGTGAAGTAGAGGAGGAGGAGGACACGCAAGGCGAAGCTGATGAGGAAGCGCTGCCTGTGGCCTAGATAGGTTAAGTGCAGGGGTGATGGGCTGACGATAGAACGTTCGGGGAGGGGGGAGGATTGGCAGGCGGCAATGACGCCCCCCCCCCCCAAAAAAAAAAATTGGAGCACCAGCCACCATTGCCTATAAGTAAGCCCATAATAAGGCTTACCTATAGGTACTGTAAATATCTCATAAAAGTGCACCGTTTAGGAGATATTTACTGTATATGCAGCTGATGACCCCTTTATCTGAAAGAACGGCCACCCATGCCATTCCTTCAGATTCCTGTGGCGTGAACAGCGGATCCCCCCTTGCCAGTCACACAGCCAGAGTCCAGGGGCCCAGAAGGAAGACGGGTAAAGATTGATGTGGTCTCTATCGGTGACAACGCATCGGTGGAGGGCTTTGTTTGCTGGTTATTTTAACATAATGTGCTAGTATGTGATGCATACTAGCACATTATGGCTTTACTTTGCAGGTCAGAAAAAAAATGTACCCTGCCAGTTTACTTCCACTTTAATATCCATTACTGTGTCTATATTTGCAAAAGGGGAATACACTTTATTGAATAGATAGGTTTGCATATCTTAACTCATATTTGCTTATGTGTCTAATATTTATGGAATTTTGTTTCAAATAAGATTTTTTTGATGCTGCAAAAATATACTTGTCATTAGCATATGTGGACAAACAGTGTGAGAACTTGCAACATACACCATATGGCCAAGCGTATGTGGTGGTTTCCAGGAAAGAGAACTGAATTCTACAGCATACAGACATTTATTTCTTTTTTGATACTTATATAATTTATGCAGCACTTTACATAGATATTATACAGTCACATCAGTCCCTGCCCTCAAGGAGCTTACAATCTAAGGTCCCTGACTCACAATTATACATACACATATATTAGGGCCAGTTTAGACAGGAGCCAATTAACCTACCAGAATGTCTTTGGGAAGTGGGAGGAAACCCAAGCAGGCACGGGGAGAACATGCAAACTCCAGGCAGGTAATGCCATGGTTGAAATTCAAACCATACTGACCCTGCATCAACTACTCCTGTGCCTTTCTATTATTTAAGATCATTATTTTCAACCAATTGTTTGACATTATATCTTTCTTAGATTGGCTTGCTGGTGTTTATCTACACTGGCTCTTTTTCATTGCTTGCCGGTATATAATTGTTACTACCATGTGTCCACCACCCCAGTATCCACTAAACTGATTACATTATCCTGGACGGTAAGCTGCAGTTTAATTTAACCCCTTCCATCCCAGCACTGATTGTCACTCCCTGGTGTCCCGTTGCTGAATTATTAGGTTTCCTGGCTGCTCTTTTTAACTTTTAATTTTTCATCCGGGTATTTTTGATCTTCACCACTCACTACCTCACAATTATCCTTCCCCCCTCTCCTTTTTTCCCCTCTGTTTTTAACCCACTTTTTTTCCCCCTCCCCCCCCTTCTCGTTTCTTCCCCACTTTCAACCAATCCTTTTCTTTTTTCCCCCCCACCCCCCTTCTCCCGCCTTCCCCCCCCCCTTTTCCCTCTCCCACTTTTCCTATTTCCCCCCCTTTTCTTTTTTCCCCCTTTTTTCCTTTTTTCATGGTATTTTGATCAAGCTTTCTTTACTTTTTCTATTCCAAATTCTCGTCCCCCCCCTTTCCTTTTTTCCTACCTTCCCTTTTTCTTTTCCCCCCCTCCACTCCTTCTTTTCTCTCTTGTCCTTCTTTCTTCCTCTTCTCCTTACCTTCCCTCTCTCTCCCCTCCCCATTTCATTTTTGATCACACCTCTTCTCCCCCCCACTTTTTCATCCTCCCTCTTTCCCCCCCCCTTTTTTGTTCCCCCTTTTTTCCCCCCTTCCTCCCCCATTCCCTATTTTCTTTCCTTCTCTCTTTTTCCCGTTCCTTCGTTTTCGTCGTTTTTTCCTCTTGTCTTCATTCCCATTCCCCTCCTCCCCCTTTCTGCACAACCGTCCCTTAATACATTTAGTATTAGGAATAACCTATTAACCTTTTCTATTAGAGCCCGTTCTTATTATCCCCCACGTGCGCCCTAGGGGGCCACTGCCCGAGCCAATCCACGATCACATTGGCATATCAAGGTGAGTAGTCATTTGACTCTCCTACAAGACGCAACACTGAGCTTATGAAATTTCTCTATTAAATTATTGTATACATTTGCTTGTTATTTTTCCATTTTTTCATATCTTACCTATGTACCCTATAGACATTCTCCTGAAGAAGCAGTTTTATACTGCGAAACCGGTCGAGACCACGACTCCACCGATTAGACTAAACGGTCCTGTGATCGATCTGATTTGTGGGGTTTGTCCCAATTGTCCTGCCTTTTTGTATAATTTGTATTATTATAATTGTTAAATACATTTTTATATATATTTTATATTGTTGTATACTAGTGCCTTTAAAGTCCCAAACAACCTTCCTTCTCCTCTTCTCTTGATCTATGGTCAATCAATCAGGCCCCAAGCAGCCTTGGTTTGAGTTCACTGATCAAGATATACCCATTACAAACAACAGGGATGTTGGCACAGTTTATAGACTTTGCTATTTAATTCTAACGAGGCAACACTCGCAATTTTCACTTCAAACCAATGACCCTAGTGCTAGGAAGAGCTAACCACTTAGCCACCTAGTGGTATCTGTTTGGTGAAGGCCCTTTTCTGTTTCAGCATGACTGTGCCCATGTGCACAAAGCCAGGTCCATAAAGACATGGTTTAATGAACCTAAAGCGGTTCTTTGTCTGAATTTCTCACTTCCTGTTCCTCCTCAGTAAGCTGTTCTGGCTGACTAACCACCAGCCAGAATGGCTCAGATGATGGTGTGAAATTTACTGAGGAGAAACAGGAAGTGAGAAATTCAGACAAAGAAAAAAAACATTTAGAAGGGAAATAGAGGGAAAAGGTAAGTGAACCAACACAACAATGCACTAGCTTAAAGGAACCTATTTCGAAAATAAAAAACAAACCTTTACAACCCCTTTAAAGCGGAGCTTCACCCTAAAGTGGAACTTCCTCTCCCCCTCCGGTGTCACATTTGGCACCTTTCAAGGGGGAGGGGGGTGCAGATAGATGTCTAAGACAGATATATGCACCCACTTCCAGAAACACACTCTGCGGGGACCTGCAGGTAGTGTGTAATTTCCCCCCGTTGTGTTCTGGGAAACACACAGCTCCCAGAACACAGCAGGGGACCAATGAGGACGGCACAGCGCATCTCGTGCAGTAGGGAATCGGGCAGTGAAGCCACAACGTTTCACTTCCTGATTCCCTCACCGAGGATGGCGGTGGGGGCAGCAGAGAGACAAGCAATTGCTTCTGCTGCCGACGTCGCTGGTAAGTGTCCATTTATTAATAGTCAGCAGCTGCAGTATTTGTAGCTGCTGGCTTTTAATATTTTTTTTACGGCGGAGCTCCGCTTTAACCCTCTGGTGCCAGCAACATGCAAATATGAGGCCTCTCGGCGGGTGGGCCTTGGCACCAAGTGGCCGCACATTTGTGTGAGTTGGTAGGATACAGCTGTGCCATGAGCGCACACCCTGCACGCTCCCGACACATTTCTCCCCCTAATACCAAAGATGGGGCTCTATTCCTCCTCCTAATATCAAAGTTGGGGCTCTATTCCTCCCCCTAATATCAAAGTTGGGGCTCTATTCCTCCCCTTAATATCAACGTTGGGGCTCTATTCCTCGCTCTAATATCAATGTTGGGGCTCTATTCCTCGCTCTAATATCAACGTTGGGGCTCTATTCCTCCTCCTAATATCAAAGTTGGGGCTCTATTCTTCTCCCTAATATCAAAGTTGGGGCTCTATTCTTTCCCCTAATATCAAAGTTGGGGCTCTATTCCTCCCCCTAATATCAAAGTTGGGGCTCTATTCCTCCACCTAATATTAAAGTTGGGGCTCTATTCCTCCCCCTAATATCAAAGTTGGGGCTCTATTCCTCCCCCTAATATCAAAGTTGGGGCTCCATTCTTCCCCCTAATATCAAAGTTGGGGCTCTATTCTTCCCCCTAATATCAAAGTTGGGGCTCTATTCTTCCCCCTAATATCAAAGTTGGGGCTCTATTCTTCCCCCTAATATCAAAGTTGGGGCTCTATTCCTCCCCCTAATACCAAAGTTGGGGCTCTATTCCTCCCTCTGACACCAACAATGGGACACTATTCCTCCCTCTGACACCAACAATGGGACACTATTCCTCCCACTGACACCAAGACAATTTCTACTCCCACTGGCCACAGTCTGGCCCCTGTAAAGTCGAAGGACAGTAAACTGGACCTTTGTTTAGAAAGTATGAAGACCCCTGGTCTAGTGCCTTGGCACAGGTCACGTGTTCTGCCCTGGAGGGGAGAATTCCGAAGACTTCAGGAAAAGGAATTTCAGATGGCTATCTACAACGGGGGAGGGGAATCTATCTCAAGCTTATGAGGATGGCGTAGGTCTGCTCTAATGCTACCAAAGGAAATAACCTTGAAAAAACCCTTGGGGGGCAGCATTCATTACTGTGGCCCAGTGATCATTTCCTTTGTGGCCTTCACAATCCACAAACCTACGATCGAAAGATATTGTTTGTCTTGTGTGAAGGTCTCCTCACATAAGAATAATGAACAATCCCCTCATCAGCTGCTTGTTAAGCTCGCTGTAGGAATTAAAAACTTTGCGAATGTTGGAGTCGGAAAATGTGAGGCTCAGTGATGTGTAACAAAAATGAAAACAAAATAAGGAGGTTATGACATTTTCTGCTTCCTTCAGGATATTAACTCTGAAGGAAGTGACATGTAGACAAATTATCACCCATTTATTCCGCTGTCTCCAATCAGTCCTGGTGAGTCAGTCAATCAGCGCGCTCTTTGAGAGCAGCGGGAGGCCGCTTATTTTGCCAACACAGTGTTCTTGTCCTCATGAATGCCTTCATTAGCTGAAGACGTGGCATCCCAGGACATCACCCAACGAGATCTCTTTAAGTCCACCATCCCCCCCCCCCCCCCCCCCCAATGTTCTACTGAATATAGCTGTATTTAAAGGAAATCTGTTATGAGGGAAATATGGATGTTGCCATTGCTGGCCTTTCCCTCTGATAAGGCTAGTTGCCTGTCGGTCATGCTGGCCACCTAACTTCAATAATATATAGCAGAAATTATTCCAAAAATAAGAAGATATTTGCATTTATTTGTGTCTTTTATATTTGCCTCAAACTCAGTTTTAAAGCGGACTTCCACTTCCCGGATTCCTCCCCCCCTCCGGTGTCACATTTGACACCTTTCAGGGGGGAGCAGATACCTGTGTTATACAGGTATTTTGCTCCCAATTCCCGGCATAGATACCCGATCCACCCGCGGGTATCTACGCCACTTCCAGTCCCACCCACTGTCTTCTGGGAGACACACAGGTCCCATAAGACAGCAGGGACCAGTGGGAATGGGACCAGTGTACCACTGAGAGCCTGAGTCAGCCGCTCCCACTTCCTCCACAGTCCAGCGCTCCAGTGAGCGAGGAGGGGGCAGAGCAGAGAGATGCTGACTGACAATCACCAGCTCTCTGCTCAGGGAGCCGTAAGCATTGAGTGATCTGCGGGTTTAGATCGATGGGTTCTCAGTGTTAGAGCTGGCGGGGGAACAGATGCAGCATCGGTCAGATGGTGAGTCAGATTATGCAAAAACCCCAAACCCCATACTTCTCTATTAAAGTGGAGGTTCACCCAAAAACACAATTTTTAACATTAGATTGAGGCTCGTTTTGTGAAGGGGAATCGGGTGGTTTTTTTTAAATCGAAGCAGTACTTACCGTTTTAGAGAGCGATGTTCTCCGCCGCTTCCGGGTATGGGCTGCGAGACTGGGCGTTCCTATTTGATTCACAGGCTTCCGACAGGCTTCCGACGGTCGCATACATCGCCTCACGATTTTCCGAAAGTAGCCGAACGTCGGCTTCTTTCGGCTACTCGTGACGCGATGTATGCGACCATCGGAAGCCTGTCGAACAAATAGGAACGCCCAGTCCTGAAGACCATACCCAGAAGCGGCGGAGAAGATCTATCTCTAAAACGGTAAGTACTGCTTCGATTTAAAAAAAACAACAGATTTCCCTTGACAAAACGAGCCTCAATCTAATGTTAAAAATTGTTTTTCGGGTGAACTCCCGCTTTAAATACTAAAATATTTGCCCTGTCCAACCTTCGTTCTGAGTCAGTGAATATGCAGGCCACTGTGTATCCTGACTCCAAGTATATCACTCTGAATCCACTGCTGCCTCCTCCATATACTGGAGCATTAGGGGTTGCACTACAAGGCACAAGGCTAAGTAACCAATGAGGCCAATTTAGATGGCGGCACTCGGGGAGGTACATGGGGAGAGGTTCACAGAGGCCAGAAGGTCCATACTGAAGCTCAGGAACACTGTGATAAAATTAGTAACAACTCACATCTTCTTAGCTCAGAATGTTGTCCTGAAAGGATCCCAGTCTGTGACTGGCCAGTGAAAGAAGAAGTAGGGCAGTGATGAACTCTCTCTCTCTGCCAGACTGCTCTCTCTCTCTCTATTAGCATGCTTCGTCAGCACTGATTTGTAAATGAGCTCCCTGCCTACCAATGTACCTATTACACAGGCAGGTGCAGCAGCCAAGCCCCTTCAGTGACGCAAAGCCTGTTAAAAGTGCAGGCTCGTCGTCACTGAGCACAGTGGTGCTGACCGCTGCGCCTATTTGTGTGATATTCAGCGATCACATCATTACAGCAAACAGCAATGTTTTGGAGCCACATGTCTGATGAAGGGGTCGTCCGAAACTGTAATGATCTGACCGCTAAATGAAGCTTTGGACCCAATTTTAGAGACCCATGGTGTGCTGGTGACATTTCTCCCTCAAATTGTTCACGGTTCCCGCTGGCATAAGTATAAAATAAAGCTCAAATGTTCAAAATGATTAAAGGAGAAGTCCAGCCTGAGCGTTTTAGGCTGGGCTTCGCCTCTGGGTCACAGGAGTGCAATTCGTTTTGCACTCCTGTGACACGTTTTCAGCGGAGAGCCGTCTGAAGTACGCTTTTCGCTGACGTCACTGCCATCAGTCGAGACAGTGCGTCATCACGACTTCCAAGACGGGATCCGCCAGCTTTCTTGATTGATGGCAGTCTCAGCGAGCCGCTGAGACGGACGCTCCCGCCCCTCTATGGCTCAGCGTTCCAATGAGCGCTGAGAAGTAGAGCTCTGCTCGTGGAGGAGTGAGAATCGAGCCATCGGCAGTGTTCGGTGGCTCGGTTCTCAGTGCAGAGACGCCGAAGGACAGATGCAGCATCAGTGTGATGCTGAATACACCGAGGTATAGCTACCAAAAAAAACCATACTTCTCTTTTAAACACAGCAGCACAAAGCGCGCACTGTAAAGCGTTTGCACATACTTACAGATACAGATTTGGGGTAAGAAGGGTTCGTTCCAGAGCACTTTTGTCAGCTCCCTCCTGCTATACTGTAGGGCCTGCTGAAATCAGGCTTCCCCTTGAAAGACTCACATAGTAACACCAAACCACTCAACAAAGTTTCACCCTAAATTCAAACTGGCAGACTTACCCACATAGCGATATATGCTACACCCAACAGTGCAAACAGTGGGGGGAACCTTACACTTGGATGCAAGGTGCTCACCCGCGATCGGGTCACAGGAGCTGAAGAACGGGGAGAGGTGTGTGTAAACACACCTTCCCCGTTCTTCTCTGTGGCAATGCCAGTGATCGTCCGCTCTCTGATATAGGGAACGACGATCTCTGACATCACACGTCCAGCCCCGCCCCCCTACAGTTAGAAACACACATGAGGTCACACTTAACCCCTACAGCGCCCCCTAGTGGTTAACCCCTTCACTGTCATTTTCACAGTAATCAGTGCATTGTTATAGCACTTTTCGCTGTGAAAATTACAATGGCCTAAACTGAGGGAAAACATATGTTTTTATATATTTTTGGGGGATATTATAGCAAAAAGTAAAATATTGCATTTTTTTCAAAATTGTCGCTTTATTTTTGTTTATAGCGCAAAAAATAAAAACCGCAAAGGTGATCAAATACCACCAAAAGAAAGCTGTGGGGAAAAAAAAGGACGCCAATTTTCTTTGGGAGCCACGTCACACGACCCCGCAATTGTCAGTTAAAACGATGCAGTGCCGAATCGCAAAAAGGGGCAAGGTCCTTAACCTGCATATTGGTCCGGGTCTTAACCGGTTAAAGTGTGACTTCAACTAAACTTTTTTGAATAGTTTTGGACAGAGTAGACAAGGGTTAAAAATGAATTCCAGGTATGGACATGGCTACATCGGTCCAATTTTCACCAATGTAACTATGTATATACCATACCCGGCTGATGTCCCTGAAAGCTGGAGATCACTGAAGT
Organism: Rana temporaria; assembly: GCF_905171775.1. Classification (NCBI taxonomy): domain Eukaryota; kingdom Metazoa; phylum Chordata; class Amphibia; order Anura; family Ranidae; genus Rana; species Rana temporaria. Next base: position 370,843,901 of record NC_053493.1, on the reverse strand, counting down.
GGACATCACTACTCCAGTGGTCTCCACTTGCTTCCAGGACCCATGATGAGTATCTTCCTTGCTGCCTTGGAGGTTGGCTGCTTGACAGGGGCGCCATTAAAAGAATGCTTTGCTTTTTCTGAATGAATGCAAAGAATTCTGTGATTGGATAAGGTGGAAAGCCTGACATCACCGCCCTGCCTCTTCACTTTGTCCAACGAGAGAACGCTCTGCATTCATCCAGACGCTGCAGAGAATTGTCTGAATGGCATCTGTGCTAAGCGGGTGGTCTCCCGTGATCTAACCCTTTTCTATTCATACCTAGAGTACCGTGTTTCCCTGAAAGTAAGACCTACCCCGAAAATAAGACCTACCCCAATTTTCAAGGAGGGCTGCAATATAAGCCCTACCCCGAAAATAAGCCCTAGCGTGTGTGTTTCTGTAATCTAATCTGTAGTCAAATACCTTCGGTGTACAGTGACACTCTGCGTTCAGCTTATCTCCTCCTCTTCCTGTCAGCAGGGATCTCGCCCTCCCTCCCTCTGCAAAGCTGGATCGCAGTGGGCTATGGAAGGCGCCGAGGGGCGCTTAGCTGATGTTTTATTTTCCTGCCTGTCGGTGGGGGATGTCTGCCCCTCCTCCCTCTGCAATGCTTGGATCGTGGGAGAGAGCTCCAGCCGTCTATGGAAGCGCCGAGTGGCGCTGTAAGAAGGTATGTGACACAGAAACACACACCTTTTTCATGATATTCTACTGTAATAGAAAGGATTCTTGGAGTTTACAACCGTGTTTGATTCACTTCACACTGGGGATTCCTGCCAGGCAGGCAGGGAGAGGGGGCAAGAAGACAGCACGTGAAATGGTAAGCCCTACCCCGAAAATAAGCCCTACTGTGTTTTTGATTGCCAAAATTAATATAAGACCCAGGCTTATTTTCGGGGAAACACAGTAATACTTCAATACTGTTTTAGCACCTATTTTACTGATACGGTGTGTATTTAGGTCTATAATATCCCAACTATGCCTAGCTTTAGGCCTGCTCTTCAGGAGACCACTATTCATCTCTGTTTAATTTATAGCAGCCTGAAATCATCTATTGTAGTTAACTGTAACCGCTTGTAATAAACTAGAGGACATTAGAGGATCACTGGTCAATAACCTGATTTAAATGTACATCTCACATTACAAATTAGCAGACAAATATTACATTTGCTTAATGGGGTATAGCACTTTAGCAGCCTTGTTCACTGTGGGAGAAAAAATTATTTGAAGAGCTGAAAGCTTCGAGTGAATCAGCACAAAAATCTCCATTCCCGCACGGGTAAATTGGTTCATTTAAGACCATCCTCTGAACAATGCAGATAGGTTAACAACCGCTATATGTTCCATTATTCCAGGATTATCATTAATGGGGCAAACAAAATATTAAAGAGCAATTGCAGCAACAAGGGAATCCCATGAGTAAGCTATAAATGTTATGCGGCGAACACTATTACTGTGATAAAACCAGAAACTTCACTCAATTTCCTTTCACCGACAAGAGTTCTCTGTAAGCCAATACAGCCAGAATCCAGACAAAGCCTCACGAGGTCACTGGGAGTGTACTTCCTGAACCTTGTGCTTTGGTAGTTCCTCACATTCATACTTTACAAAATAAATCTAAACCTGATTGGTGGTTTTAAGAAACTCCTTAAGATCCCATACATACATCAACCCCCCAAAAAATGCCTTGAACCCCCATCCACACATTCAATTAATCAGTGAATGGGAGAATCACTTCTGCTGAACTAGCTTTCCCTGCCATGGGAATAAACTGATCAGTGCAGCCAGCTATAGCCGGTGGCACAGATCATACTGGAAAAACCCAACAGGCTGGTTGTACAGAATTCACCCGATAGATTGAATTCTGTACAACCAGCCTGCCCATACATGGATTGAAATGTGTCAGGTCCCTGCTGAACTGGCCAAATTTTGATCCATGTATGACCTCCCTTAGGCCTCGTACACGTTGGCAAGAATCTCGTCAGAAAACAAACGTTTTTTCAGACGAGATTCTTGGCAAGAATCTCTTGCCGCCCGAGTGTACACAATGACCTTTCAAAAGAACCGCTGTTCTCTTGAAAGGCAAGAACGCGGTGACGTCATCACGTACGACGAGCATGCACTCGTCACATTCGATGCTGTCGCCGCCATCTTGCTTCACCCTACCTATGCCGTGGAAGCTACCAGGCATGCGTCAAAGTAATTTCAAGCATGCACAGGCTTCCACAGCGACCAGGTAAGTATACACACTCTCAGGCCCTGTACACACGATCAGTCCAAACCGATCAAAACGGACTGAAGTTCAGTTTCATCAGTCCAAACCGACCGTGTGTGGGCCCCATCGGTCAGTTATCCTTCGGTCCGAAAACAGAGAACTTGCTTTAAAATTGGACCGATGGACGCCTGACCGATAGGTCAAAACCGATGGATAGTACGCAAAAGCATCGGTTCCAAACCCGCGCATGCTCAGAATCAAGTCGACGCATGCTTGGAAGCATTGAACTTCATTTTTCTCTGCACGTCGTGTGTTTTTTACGTCACCACGTTGGACTCGATCGGTTTTTGAACTGATGGTGTGTAGGCACATCAGACCATCAGTCAGCTTCATCGGTTGACCGATGAAACTGAACTTCAGTCCGTTTTCATCGGTTTGGACTGATCGTGTGTACAGGGCCTCAGTTCCTCGGCAGGAAAACTGCAGAGAATCACACAACGAGAAAATAGAGAACATGTTCTCTATTTTTCTCGTCTAGATTCTGAACAGTTTTGTTGTCGAGAATCCTGAAAGCCTCGTACACACGCACGGTTTACTCGGCAAGAAAGCTCTGCCAGCAGTTTTCTTGCTGGTTCTTGCCGAGTAAACCAAGCGTGTGTACGAGGCTTTAGTCTTGACAATTTACATCAGATAAAGAACCTGCCATGAGCGTCTCTGGGGATTCCTCTCCTGCACCACAATAAGGGCTCATGCACACAAACGGATTGGGGGTGGCAAAACCCTGCCACATTTTTATTGCCCGCAACTGCTACCCCATTTTGCTGCAGAGGCAGCGGCCAGGCTGTGCACATGCTTTGCTTCGTGGGCAGAATTATATCCCATTCCATCCATTTAAGTGAAGCTCCGGAAGCTGCATGCAATGCATGCTGGTGTGACCTGCTAGTGTGGGCATCAAGGTGCTAAAGCAGGCGGTGAGGAGGTGATACAATGCTTTATGACCGCCTGTCAAATTCTCCCTAAAGAACGTTCTGAAAGTGGATCTGTACCGCTTGTTGCATTGTACATTATATAAACTCATTTATTGAAAGAACAAAGAGTGGGAGTCCAGAACACATGAATTAAAAGCACTGAGCTAACAGTAGTTCTGCCTGTTTCTGCAGAGCTGTATCTACAATAGGACAGTGCAGAAGCAAGGGTAATTAAAGCTGACCTCTGGGCACAAAGATTTTTATTTAAATATATTCTTCAATAGCTAAAAAAGGATACGTATCCACTTTCCTTTACAAACCCAGATCATCTTGTAGTGGTAACATCATTGTGGAAGAAAACTAACAGCAGGGTGCTGAGGCCAGTATCAAATAAAAAAAAAACACTTTATTAAAATAGGCAGCACACTTACATTGAAATTAGCATGAAACAGTATGGATAGCAGTGGCGGTGCGTCCATAGAGGGCGCAGGAGCGCCGCCCCCTCTCGCTCCCGCACCGCCACTGAATACAATACACAGATTCATGCATTGCATGAATTTGTGTATTGTTGCTGCCGCCCACTATTCAGATGGCCAGCCCCCTGGTGAGCGCCGGCCATCTGAATAACAGCAGCTGGTTGGCTTTGGAAGTGCCCATCAGAGACAGCGGCTCAACGCCACTGCAAACAGCGGTAGCAATTCCTCCATCTCATTTGTTAGCATAGATGGAGGAATGGACTAAATTCTCTGTCTACAAAAATAACATTTGATAATAAAATATTATAAACAACAAGGAGGTATGCAATAAAAATCCAGCAACTACAATTTAACATGGATAAAAAATAATAATATTTCCACAATGAATTTCTATACAGAGTGTATGAAAAAAACAAAAGTAACACAATAATCTGCTTCATTACCTCCACTATGTTAGGGCAGCTTATCTATAAGGCAGTGCAAAGAGCCATGGTGGTGTGCAAAGTGCAGTAAACTATAAAATAATCGCATTTAATCTCTACAAGCAGGCAATGGAGAAAACATAAATAACAAAAGCGGATCTGTGATTTGATTCTGTGGCTTGTCGGAGATCATTGTTCTTTGAAGTACTTCTTTGGCTAGAAAGAAAACTCAGTGATGACCAATAAAACTGTAGAAGAATTAAGAGTCCTACACATGTTTAACTTTTCACAATGCACCTTGCTATATTTCATGGCAGATACTAAAACATACTTATGGCTTTATTTAAAGGGAGCAAATTCTTAAGTGCAGAGACACTGAAAAACTTAAGTTGCAACCAATCAAAATTCATGTTGTCCAGATCTGATGTTAGTAGAATGAATCTTGATTGGTTGCAAAGGAATATTCAACTTAAAGTGTTACTAAACCCAGGACCCTGCATTCACTATATCTGGTCTCTTACAGTACACAGAACATGGAAATGCAACAATTTTAGTAAATATAAACTGCTAAATACATTTTCTCATCAGCAGTATATAGCAGTCTTATGGCTTCTATCAGTGTCTGGTTAAAGCTTTTAGGAGGAGTTTTCATTCTCCTCTGACTGCCCTATGAGGCTGCCTGACCCCTGACCCTCGGTCGGTACGGTGCTGATTGGCCCTGTGCTGATCACAAGTTCCCTCCCAATTATTATTTTTTTTAACTCTCTAGCCTTACACACCAAACTGAGCATGTGCACAGTCCCACCTAGGTCTCTATGCTGTCAAATGTTGGGAGTGAAATAAATGCACCAATTATAAGAAAATAAACAATAATTTGATTAAAGCGGAGGTTCACCCTAAAAACAATTTTCTAACATTACATTGTGCTCACTCTCGACATTGACATTACGCTGATGTTTTTTTGTTTTTTTGCCGTACATACCGTTGTATCGCTATTTTCCCCGCCGGTTTCCGGGTAGTGGCTCCCGCGGGAGTGGGCGTTCCTATGCACAGGCTAAGTGATTGACGTGATGACAAAAGCTTCCCAACGGCGCATAAGGCACGTCACGAGTTGCCGAAAGAAGCCGAACGTCTGTGCGCAGACGTCGTATAGCGCCGACTCGCAGTTCGGCTTCTTTCGGCAACTCGTGACGCGCATTATGCGCCGTGGGAAAGCTTTTGTCATCACGTCAATCACTTAGCCTGTGCATAGGAACGCCCACTCCCGAGAGAGCCACTACCCGGAAACCGGCGGGGAAAATAGCGATACAACGGTATGTACGGCAAAAAAAAAACATCAGCGTAATGTCAATGTCGAGAGTGAGCACAATGTAATGTTAGAAAATTGTTTTTAGGGTGAACCTCCGCTTTAATAAAATGATTGTTTATTTTCTTATAATTTGTGCCTAAAAAGTAATATTTTTTCACTCCCAACATTTGACAAATTGGCGTTAGGAAGTGGCACTGCACTACCATAAGCTTCCACAGTTCCATCCTGTGCTGATACTTTGAAAACTTTTAGATTCATAGGTCTCTATGCTATCAGGAGGAGATGGATTGGGGACAGTAACAGAAGGGGGGGATCAGAGAAGACAGGATCAAAACAGGCTTTTTACACAATGCAGAGGATTAACCCCTTAGGCTCCACAGTGAGTATAACAAGCATGCTTTTATTGTATATACAGACTGATTTTACTGTTGTGGGTTTAGTAACACTTTAAGAACAGCACTTAAATAAGGCCAATGGGATGTCAGTATGATAGTATTCTAAATATACAACTAAATATCGTCACAATGTTCAAAGGTGCTCTGATTGGGAAAAAGTCCTACAGTTTCAAGTAGTATTGAAATCTTTGGATACCGGCACATCAGACACATGCAGCTTTCAGTATTGCTGTGACAAAAAAGCGTATCGCCAGACGTTTTTTTGTTTTTGTTTCGTTTTTTAAGTTTTTAGAACTTCTGTAGTCTGTGCCCCTGCTAGGGTAGCCCACCCTCTGTATTTCTCCTGGGGACCAAATGATAGGAAATTCAACATTTTACAGCTGTTATCAAGATAGACAGCAAAGGGGAAATCCTCCAACGGGGACACCATTAGACATGACAGCTGTCAGTTTGAGGAGCTTTCCTCTCATTGTTTCTCCAGGACAGTTCAAAAAATACATAATGAGGGATTTAATCATTTCATATGTATTCAAAACTAAAATAAAAGAAATAGTTTTGACTACAGATAGGTACACTTCAATCTTAAAATGCAAAAATTAAAGGGTTTGTAAAGTTTTTTTTTTTTTTTTTCTAAATAGGTTCCTTTAACCACTTCAGCCCCGGACCATATTGCTGGTCAAAGACCAGGCCACTTTTTGTGATTCAGCACTGCGTCGCTTTAACTGACAATTGCGCGGTCGTACGACGTGGCTCCCAAACAAAATCGGTGTCCTTTTTTCCCCACAAATAGAGCATTCTTTTGGTGGTATTTGATCACTTCTGCGGTTTTTGCGCTATAAACAAAAATAGAGTGACAATTTTGAAAAAAAATGAATATTTTTAACTTTTTGCTATAATAAATATCCTCCAAAAATATATATAAAAAAAATTTTTTCCTCAGTTTAGGCCGATACGTATTCTTCTACATATCTTTCGTAAAAAAAAAAAATGCAATAAGCGTTTATTGATTGGTTTGTGCAAAAGTTATAGCGTTTACAAAATAGGCGATAGTTTTATGGCATTTTTATTAATATTTTTTTTTACTAGTAATGGTGGCGATCAGCGATTTTTATCGGTACTGCGACATTATGGCGGACACTTCGGACACTTTTGACACATTTTTGGGACCATTGACATTTTTATAGCGATCAGTGCTATAAAAATGCATTGATTACTATAAAAATGCCACTAGCAGGGAAGGGGTTAACACTAGGGGACGGGGAAGGGGTTAAAGTGGTTGTAAACACCACTTTTTGACTTTTACCTACAGGTAAGCCTATAATAAGGCTTACCTGTAGGTATAAAAAATATCTCCTAAACCTGTACGGTTTAGGAGATATTCCCCTCGCAATACGCCGCTGATTGCAGCGGCGCATGCGCAGGGGGGATCCTCGGCTGAAGGGCCGGCCGCATGCGCGGGAGTGACGTCAAATTGTATATGCGGGTTTACAACGGCTTTAAGTATGTTCCCTGGGTGTGTTCTAACTGTAGGGGGGGTGGACTCACTAGGGGAAATGACTGATCGCTGTTCATATATTGTATGAACAGAAGATCATCATTTCTCCCCCTGACAGGACCGGGAGCTGTGTGTTTACACACACAGATCCCGGTTCTCACTCTGTAACGAGCGATCGCGGGTGCCCGGCGGTGATCGCGACCGCCGGGCATGCGCGTCGGCATCAGGGGCGAGCGCACCCCTATTGGCTGCTCGGCGAGATGATGTATAGCTACGTGATCTCGCCCAGCAGAGCCGACCTGCCGCCGTATAACTGCGACGGCTGGTTGGCAAGCAGTTAAGCTAATGCATTGTTGGTTCACTTACCTTTTCCTTCAATTTCCCTTCTAAATATATTTTTTCTTTGTTTTCTTTATCTGAATTTCTTACTTCCTGTTCCTCCTCAGTAAGCTTGCCCCAGCATCCATTGGGGGTTAGTCAGACAGAACAGCTTACTGAGGAGGAACAGGAAGTGAGAAATTCAGACAAAGAAAACAAAGAAAAAAACATTTAGAAGGGAAATCGAAGGAAAAGGTAAGTGAACCAACAATGCACTAGCTTAAAGGAACCTATTTAGAAAATAAAAAAACAAACCTTAACAACCCCTTTAACTTGTAAGAGAAAACTAGTAGTCCCCTTTTTTTTTTTTTGGCCCTGGGTATGGACCATTTTTTTTTTTTATCTTATAAACAAGTATGGACTGGAAAACAATACTGTGCTTACCTTTGAACTAACAATAGAGAGCAATGGCTGAATGGCCAAAAGTTTTAGGTATGCAACTACGGGGTGATGACCATCTCAGGTCTACGAGCCCCTTATTAAAGCTATTTAAAGCAAATCCATGGATTTTTATCCAAGGGCGTTGGCCGTGAACTTGTTCTGCATACAGACGGCAGAACATTTTCAGCCAACATTCACAAAACAACGTGGTTTTTCTGCTCTTAACCACTTAAGGACCGCCTAACGCCAATATACGTCGGCAGAATGGCACCGCTGGGAACAATCACGTACCTGTACGTGATTGTATAAAGCCGAAGCTCCGTGACCTCGGCCGCGGGACTCGCGGACCCGATCGCCGATAGAGTCCCGCGATAGGCCCCCGGAGCTAAAGAACGGGGAGAGCCGTGTGTAAACACGCCTTCCCCGTTCTTCACTGTGGCGCTGTCATCGATTGTGCTTTCCCTAATATAGGGACGCACAATCAATGACGTCAGACCTACAGCCACACCCCCCTACAGTTGTAAACACACATGAGGTCACACTTAACCCCTTCAGCGCCCCCTTGTGGTTAACTCCCAAACTGCAAATGTCATTTTCATAGTAAACAATGCATTTTAAATGCATTTTTTGCTGTGAAAAGGACAATGGTCCCAAAAATGTGTCAAAATTGTCCGAAGTGTCCGCCATAATGTCGCAGTCACGAAAAAAATCACTGATCGCCGCCATTAGTAGTAAAAAAAAAAAAAAATGCAATAAAACTATCCCCTATTTTGTAAACGCTATAAATTTTGCGCAAACCAATCGATAAACGCTTATTGTGATTTTATTTACCAAAAATAGGTAGAAGAATACGTATCGGCCTAAACTGAGGAAAAAAAATGTTTTTTTTTTTATGTTTTTGGGGGATATTTATTATAGCAAAAAGTAAAAAATATTGCATTTTTTTCAAAATTGTCGCTTTATTTTTGTTTATAGTGCAAAAAATAAAAACCGCAGAGGTGATCAAATACCACCAAAAGAAAGCAATATTTGTGGGAAAAAAAGGACGCCAATTTTGTTTGGGAGCCACGTTGCACGACCACGCAATTGTCAGTTAAAGTGACGCAGTGCCGAATCGCAAAAAGGGGCCTGGTCTTTTACCTGCATTTTGGTCCGGGTCTTAAGTGGTTAAGCGTCACCCTTTGGGCAACTTCTGCTAATGTTGTCTTATGGTTAGCATTGGTTCTGAGCATGCGTGTTTGTACTTTGGATTTTAGTCCGACGGATTTGTGTACACACGGTCAGAAAATCCAACGGAACACATTTGTTGTCTGACAATTTGAGAGCATGACCATCCAACATTTGTTGTCGGAAATTCCAACAAAAATTGTCCGATGGAGCGTACAGACGGTCAGATTATCCGACAAAACACGTCTATCACACAATTGTTGTCGGAATATCCGATTGTGTGTACGGGCCTTTAGAATTTTAGACTTTACCTATGATAATTTCAGAGAGCCCAACCACACCGATCTGCAGCTTTGAAATCATGCTGAAGTAGCGCAATTTGGAAGCCGCACTGGCGCGAACCAAGGCTAAGAAGGAGTAGACAAATTAGGCATGGGCTGTGAATTTGAAGCTTCAAGTGTACTTTCAGGTTAAGGGATATCCAGATCCTCCTGAATATGTATTAGTTCAGTTTTACTGTCCACAAAGAATTATACATTGAATGAGCCTTTGTAATCAAGATTTATGACTTTATGGATTTCCTGTGTATACTGTGACTTAGCACTTATATATTCAGGAAAATCAGCCAATCATATTCAACCTACAAAGTATCATAGCTGCACAATTCATCAAACTGCAGCTGAAACCAATCTTTCCATCTCTGATACGATAATAAGACCAACAAAAATCAAATACCAAATAACTGTTAAAACTGAGATACAACTCCAATTGTAACATTTCAAAAACATTTGGGCACAAGTTATTCTCAGAACAGACAGAAGAACACAGAGAGAATGCGGCAAGATTGATGAAATCATGTATGTAGGTAAAATTCCGGGATATGGAACCAGCGGAGAGTCTTACCTTTCTCACTCACACTTTCACTTTCAATCTCAACATCGTCACAACTCGTGTACTCCGGCGTTGAAGCCAGCTCTTCTTCCGAGCTGCTCAACGAGATCTGGCGTGTTTTACCTCCCTTTTTCGTTTTATGAGGCTTGGGCGGTGGTGGCCTGACAGATTCAGACTGGTCTGAACTAAGCGAGTCGTTCCTAAGCATGGTTTCCATTTTTTCTCTTTTGGTTTTCCTCACGGCAGAACTTGGATCCAAGTGTTGCTGCTTCCGTAAAGAATCACTACGCCTCAACTCTGGCCTATCGTTAGGAATAGGGCTCCGCCTAGGAGTTGGGGGACTATGATTTGAGTTCCTTTGTCGACCAGGACTTGGCCCCTGCACATCTCTAGTTCTTTCTATAGAATAAGAGCGCTGACTCTCCATGGCCGCCCTACGTTCAGATGCAGACCTTTGCCGTGACGGTCTGTCTAGCCTCAGCATTGACATCCGAGACTCTTCTAACTCTGTGTGAGCTAGAGAAACGTCACTATGTCTCCTTTCATGTCGCGCTCGTGAAACCTCTGCATGGATGCGCATCTGTTCTTCATAAGGTTGAGGTTTTACCGGATATCGAGCCAAATTAGGGTCACTCCTATACCTCGCTTGATACTCCTCTTCCCGCCTTTGTCTCTCATATTCATCCCTGTCCTGAATGTCCTCCTCATCTACCGAATACTCATTAGAATGCCTCCGACTTCTCCGGTAATCATCGTGCTCAGGTTCATCATACATCTGAGGCCCCCGCGGCGATCGCCGGTCAGAAAAATCTGATGGTGATCTAGGCATTGCGCTGTCTGATGTAACATACTGTGAATGTTCCCCTATATCGTCCCGAGAGTCGTATCTTCGATTCTGGTCTCTGGATATGGATGGACTTCTTTTCCTGTAACATGAAACACAACTGCAGTTACTCTTTGCAGACAATGTGGTCTTTAAACATGCATTATTACACATATTAAAGCGGAAGTAAACCCACTGATTTTAATAGTTTCCAAAGACAGTTACATTCCCGGCAAGCCAGAAATGCTAACTGTCTCATTGGCTGTGCTCTCAACCAAACTGTCACACCATCCAATGGCTGGTGTCATAACTGATCACATGTGCAGCATCATGGCAGTTGAAGATTAAACAGAGGCCAAGATGGCAGCTTCCTTGGCTGAAAATGATAGGCGGGTTTACTTCCACTTTACGGACAATTAAAGACAATTTAGAGGTTACAGTCCAGTTTTTTTTTGGTTTGATTTAATAAATATCTAATGCCAACAACAAAAATGTAACAGCTTACTTGTCTTTTGGTGTAGTGGCTGCATTGTTTGTTTTTTTTACAATTATTTTTACGTCACATTATTCACACATTTATTTACACGTCTGTGAGTAAATTTTATGACAATTTTATGACAATTTCTTAATAAATGACTAGTGTGGGATAATGCCCTAAGCTGGTGCGCCCTTTTGTGTTTGTTTCTTGTAGTTGATCATTACCATCAACACTTTTTCTGTTCTAGGGTGACAAAGCTTCCACAGCATAGGTGTGGGATGTTCAGTAGTCCACAGAAGAGAATACAGCAGGGCTAATAACATAGCTTTTTCAGATTTTGGAGCAGCAGAGGCAGAGTGCATAAGAAGTCAAAGCCCACTCGATTTCTGGCAGGGACAACAGGTATATGTTTGCACGTATCAAACAGCCTTATACGAAAATGCTTTCAATTGGTTAACAGCACAAAATGGAGGAAATATAACAAGTTAGGGTTTACACCTTAAAGTGGATGTAAACCCCCCATACACCCAGTGAAGTGAAAAGCCTCAGATGATACAGAGATGAACCAAATCTCCCTACGTAACTATTACATGTATATCTGCTGTCTTCACATTTATATACTGTTTAGAAAGTTCAGAACGTGTTAGGAAATTTTTGTCTTCCTGTTTAACACAGAGTGTGATGTCTGGGTATACAGCCAAGATAGATAAAATTGCTGATTGGAGGGAAGGAACACACACCACCCTCATCATAGACATAGACTCTCAGAGGTGTTTTGTAACAGGACCAGCTCCCCGCTAATCTATTTTAGCAACCTCCCCTGACAGAAATTTCAGGCTGCTTTTATATGATGTATCTGAGAATTTGTCAGGAGTTATCAGGCTGATAACAGAGGAACGGGTCAGAAGAGAGCTACGGGATTTAGCTCTTTGAAGAGAAATAATAAAATACTGCAGATATATGTGCCCAGCTCAAATTTCATGAATTGGGTTACATCCACTTTAAGCTAAACACCTCAAGGCATCCCTCAAATGACCTCAAATACACCACCAGGCTAAAGCTGGAGTTACCAGATTATCATCCAGGGTACGGCCTCCACGTCTAAAGGACAAGAATGCTCCCTGGTGCACCAGTAACAACAGTTTCATACCAGACTGGGTTAACATCTGCCCCGTCTCTGGTTTTCATTAAATTTCTAATCTCTATCTATGTATCACATTTTAAATCAACCAACCACCCATAACATGGAATAAGTACACAAAAGGCAACATTTTAGGCATTATTTTCTGCTATCAGTCTACATTGAAACAATCATCTTTATTGCAGATTTCTGTACTCTGACTGGTGAGGCTCAGATTCCAGCTTATTGAGTGAAATGTGTTGTAGCTCTCTGTAATCTATCACCAAGCCTCAGGATTAGAGGGAAGTGCAATAATGCCTCGCCGAAGAAGTTTTATCATTTGTCAAGTTGGTAGTGGAATGGAACACAGCTCCTAAGACAAACTCCATCTCCTTTATCATTAGTTGAGAGCAATAATATCTACGGATATTACAAGTACGTTATAGTTCAGCTGCGTACTGACTGATATCGGGGATGTGGTTCTAATGTTCAAGAGTAACTGTGTTGTAAGAACAGATGTCGATGTACAGCAATCCTTAAAGAGGAGTTCCACCCAAAATTGCAACTTCCGCTTAACCCACTCCTCGCCCCCTTACATGCCACACTTGGCATGTCATTTTTTTGGGGGGTTAGTAGGGGCTTCAGGAGGAGTGGGACTTCCTGTCCCACTTCCTCCTTCCGCCGAGGGGCATCGTAGGCGAATAGCTTAATCGCCTACAGGGAGGGGCTGCAGTAGGCGATCGCCTGGGACACATGACAGGTCCCATGCGATCGCATGTCCAATGAGAGAGCGCAGCGCCACTCGTGCATGCGCAGTCGGTGCCCGGCCGTGAAGCCGAAAGCTGTCACGGCTGGGTGCCCACACTTAGGATGAAGACGCCGGCCGGGGAGGGGGGGAGAGGAGCGAAGCCCCGGTCGGCGCGTCGCTGGAACGTGGAGCAGGTGAGTGTGTGTTTATTAAAAGCCAGCAGCTACACTTTTTGTAGCTGCTGACTTTTAATAAACACAAAAAATGCCTGGAACACCCCTTTAAAGTCTAAGGGCCAGATTCTCGTAGATTGGCGTATTGTTGTGCGGGCGGAACATATCCTATTTACGTTACGCCTCCGCAACTTAGACGGGCAAGTGCTGTATTCTCAAAGCACTTGCTCAGTAAGTTGCGGCGGCGTAGCGTAAGTAGGCCGGCTTAAGCCCGCCTAATTCAAATTTGGAACAGGGGGGCGTGTTTTATGTAAATAACTTGTGACCCGACGTTATTGACGTTTTCCACGAACAGCGCATGCGCCGTCCGTGGAATATCCCAGTGTGCATTGCTCCAAAGTACGCCGCAAGGACGTATTGGTTTCGACGTGAACGTAAATGACGTCCAGCCCCATTCACAGACGCAAAACGCAAACGACGTAAAATCTTCAAAATTCGTTGCAGGAACGTCCATACTTAACATTGGTACGCCGCATGTACGCCACCATATAGCAGGGGTAACTTTACGTCGGGAAAAGCCTAACGTAAACGGCGTATCTGTACTGCGTCGGCCGGGCGTACGTTCGTGAATTTGCGTATCTAGCTCATTTACATATTTCTAGGTGTAAATCAGCGTACACGCCCCTAGCGGCCAGCGTAAATATGCAGTTAAGATCCGACTTACGCCGGTCGGATCTAATAGAAATCTATGCGTAACTGATTTTCTAAGAATCAGGCGCATAGATACGACCGGCCAGACTCAGAGATACGACGGCGTATCTGGAGATATGCCGTCGTATCTCTTTTGAGAATCTGGCCCTAAGTTTATGTAAATTGTATTTTTAAAGAAAAAACAGCACAAGGGATGTTACTGACATTCAATGAGTAGTGTCTTGGGTGCTAGTGGCTGCTTTAGCCAGCCATAGACAATGCGATTTTCTTTCCTGCAACCACGGGCACAATCAGTGCTGATGAGGGAATCCCTCCAGTGGAGCTATAGTGTTCTCCCAGCGCGGGGGGTGGAACACAGTGATTTTTGCGAGGGGCTATAACCACAGGTAATCATTGCATGAAATCTCCGACATGCTGGTTGTACCCAAGTTGTACAACAATCAAAATTGGGTACAATCAGCGTTCCCATAGATGCAGGGCCGATCCGCCCTATAGGCTCACTATGCAAGCCGCTTAGGGCCCCGCAAAGCTGCGGAGGGCCCCCCAAATTACTAGAGGCCCTGCCTGGGGAGAAGTCGCTGGCTGCATGGGAGAAGAGGTAAGAAGTCAGCACCCCCCGCTTCTCACTTAAATGTAAGATGTCATTTCCGACAGCAGAACACCCCCTCCGCTTCTCAACTTTAATGTGACCTGTCATTTTGCTTAGGGCCCCAGGGAGGTCAGGATCGGCACTGCATAGATGGTTAAAATCTCGGACGTTCGTTGCTGAACCAGCCGAGATTCGAACCATCTATGGGCAGCTTTAGTTAAAGTCTCTAGTCCTCTGCTCCCCCAACCTTTCCTATACACCTGCAGTGGTAATCTTCCATTGCCCAGTATTAATTTTGTTCACAAAATTATAATTGTTTTAGTCAACTAAAATTTGGCTAAAACCTAAACAATTCAGATGAGTAACATACGACTAAGAAAAAAATGGCTAAAACGAAATCGAAGTTTGACATCAAAATTAACACTGGTTATACAGTATATCACAACGGCTAAATCTGTGTCTGTAGTGAATGTTCAAACATTATTACTATAAATAATAACATGTTATTAGATTTTTACTCCAGGAGTATATATTAAGTTTGGAAAATCTATAGAAAAGCTTAAATAATGCATTTCAATCTAACTAAACCCATTAGATTTTAGTTGACTAAGGCTGGGTTCACACTGATGCGAATTGGATGCATCCAATTCGCATTGACAGGTGAGTGTGACCAGCTTTCAAAAAAGCCGGTTCACATAGCTCTGGGGCAGCTGCGGTCTGCGCTAGAAAAGGGTCCTGTGCTTCTTCTGGTCCATTTCAGGTGCAAATTCAGCCAAAAATTTGGACCAGAAATGGAGAAGAGGGACGCACCAGACTTCCTGCTGTGAGCCGCGACCGCAGCTAGTGTGATCCCAGCTTAAGGCCCCTTTGACATTTATTAAATATTACATTTTGATAAATTTTCATAAAATCATCTGTGTTTAGCGTGCTTGCCTTTTTACAGCATTTGACACTTCTCACTTTAAAATCCCTTAATTTGGGAGAGTGGTTATCTCTCCCAAATTGTTTCTTTTTTATTTTTATTTGTTTTAAAGATTGTGGGGCAGATTTATCAAGGGGATACGACGGCGGATCTCCTGATCCGCCGTCGTATCTCTGAGATCCGACGGTCGGATCTATGCGACTGATTCATAAGAATCAGTTCCGCATAGATCTCCCTTAGATCCGACTGGTGTAAGTGCCTTACACCAGTCGGATCTTAGGCTGCAATCTACCGCCGGCCGCTAGGTGTCATCGCAGTTTTTTACGCGTCGGATATGCAAATGAGGAGAACCGCCAAACGCCCGCCTGTCGTTTTTTTTTTTACGTCGTTTGTGTTCGGCTTTTTCCGGCGGATAGTTACCCCTGCTATATGAGGGGTAGCTAATGTTAAGTATGGCCGTCGTTCCCGCGCCGAGATTCAAATTTTTACGTCGTTTGCGTAAGTCGATCGGGAATACAGATGGCCGGAGTTTACGTAGCCGCCGAAAACATTGACGTCCTAGCGACGTCATTTGGAGCATGCGCACTGGCAAATTTCGCCGGCGACGCATGCGGAGAATAAATCGGCGCGGGAACGCGCCTGATTTAAATTGTACACTCCCCCTAGCCGCGGAATTTGAATTCCGCCGGGGGAGTTAGGATCCGACGGTGCAATTTTTGAGGTAAGTGCTTGGTGAATCATGCACTTGCCTCGCAAAATTGGACCGGCGGATCGAAAATCAGATAGATTACGCGGATCTAAAGATCCGCTAATCTATCTGAATCTGCCCCACTATGACTTAAACATTGCGGCGGCACGACTTCGGGGGCGACTCTGCAAGTCGTCCTGAAGACGACTTCAGAGGCGATTAGCAAAATGACTTCTGTATAGAAGTCAATGCAAATCGCCCCAAGCCGCCCCCGAAGTCGTACAAGAACCTTTTTCTAAATCAGAGTAACTTGCGTCGCTCCTATTAGAACGGTTCTATTACATAGAATGGGACGCGACTCGTCGGGCGGCTGAGTCACCTGACGAGTCGCCCCAGTGTGAACCGGCTCTAAGAGTAAAACATTTCAAATGAAAAATGTTCAAATAATAATAAAAAGCCTTTTTCCACCACAGAATCAGACCTATACTATAAACTGCACAGATTTGTGATGGCCAGTTATATGATCCTAAGATTAGTCTTAATCCCTCAGTATACATGATGAAAACTATTTTTAGTTTCACATGTTATAAGAATATCTATATAAACCCAATTTTTGAGTGCAGCACCAATGTGCTTTACATGCGGGGTCCCACTTAAAATAAAGAGGACCTATACCTTTGAAAATTGCTGTTTTTGCAGGAAATGAGAAGACAAATACTTCCCTTAGTCCTATAGTCCTTCTTGTGGCCAGGACAAAAAACAATGCTGATAAGCTTAGGGACTGGACTTTCACAGCTGCCCAATGCTCTAATTCCAGTGACAGTTTTCTATTTATTAAAAAATCTTTAATGTGCATGTAAATCCAATTCATTTACTATTTGGATAGAATGGTGAGCAATTACAACCCCTATCAAGTCTTAAAGCTATCTATACCTTAATTGTGTTAAATACTGCGTAAACTGTTGGCACTATATAAATCCTGTATAATAAAAATAATAATAACAATAATAATCTAGACCCCCATTAGGGAGACTTTAAACCTGAAAGTGGGAAGAGAAGGTAAATCTTTCCATTTCCTACTATATGCAAAATAAATAAGGGACTAGATTCCTTTATACTTTATCCCTTTATAAATGCTAAACGTATTTTAAATGATACTAGTATAAATACATTGATTTGTCATAAAGGGATTGTAAAGGTACATTTTTTTTTCTTTAATAACAAACATGTTGTACTTACCTCCACTCTGCAGCTCGTTTTGCACAGAATGGCCCTGATCCACCTTTTCTGGGGTCCCCCGGCGGCTGTCTCGGCTCCTCCCCGCAAGAACTATCCACCTTTATGCGAGCGAGCTTGCATGGTGGTTAGTTCTTACGGGCGCACTCCCGTGATACAGCCGGCGGCTATAGCTGCTCACTGTATCACTCGGCCCTGGCGCGCCGCGTCATTGGATGTGATTGTTAGTAGCGCAAGCCAATGGCTGTGCTGCTTTCAAGCAACCAATGAAAGAGCCGAGAAGCCAGCGCATTCACGGCGCGGGACTTTCGAGGGGTCAGGTAAGTAAACGGAGGCTCGGGAGGGGCGCAAATCCTCAGATGTTTTTTCACCTTAATGTATGGAATGAGGGGAATCTACTAAGCTTTGGAGCAACTGTCTATTTGCCTTTAGTAAATCAGCCCTCAGTGTATAACTATGTGGATATTTGTTTACATAAATGTGCTAAGCTCCAAATTCAGTATTATAAATTACTGTAGTTTTGAAATTTTTGTAGGTATTTGATGTGTTTGATTATTATTACTTTTTGTTAATATGGTGGTTCAACGAGTCTCTTTAATTGGGTATTTTTCAATTTGGAGAACAGTGTAGTGGTTGCAGCAGTTGGGCAGAGCGTAAGAAATTTCACTTTCAGAGCCCCTAGAGATATATCAAGTAAGTGTTGGTGGTATGGGCAAATTCAAATTCCAATAACCTACCTGGAAATAAAATACCTCACCTGTTAAAATAGTCATTATCTGAAACTTTATTCAGTGTCTTCCGTGTGAATGAATTTGACATAATATAAAAGTTAATAGACTATTCCTCTGGAAATTCTGTTGTAATCATTCATAGACAGTGTTCTTCCCATGAGCTTGAATTGAAAACCTTGAGATGTCAAGAATGAGCTATGAATTGACAGCCGATGCCCTGGCTGTCAGAAAGAATTGATTAGAATGAAAGGACGGTACTTTAAAGAATGTGATCTATGTATATAACAATGGTCCGGGCTAATTCAGGGCTCAGGATATGAAACAAAGACGGAGAACAAACTTTAAATATACCAAGGGGGGCTAATTTTTTATTTCTTTAACTCTATCCTACCTACCTATCTATCTACTTTATCTATCTATCTACTTTATCTATCTATCTACTTTATCTATCTATCTACTGTATCTATCTCCAAGAGCTGACATCTCTCCCGGGGGTTACTTCTGGCCAATCACAGCGCCGGACCTGCGATGACGAATTACTCCTACACTGACCGCCAATGTAAGGCCTCGTACACACCACAGGACATGTCCGATGAAAACGGTCCGCTGACCGTTTTCATCGGACATGTCCGCTCGGAGATTTCGGTCTGATGGCTGTACACACCATCATACCGAAATCCCTGCGGACAGAGAACGCGGTGACGTAGACGACACCGACGTTCTCCATCGCGCGAGTTCAATGCTTCCACGCATGCGTCTAATCAATTCGACCGCATGCGCAGGATTTCGGTCCGCTGGTTAGACGTACTAACCAGCGGACATGTCCGACGGACAGCTCTCCAGCGGACAAGTTTCTTAGCATGCTAAGAAACTTTTGTCCGCTGGAAATCTGTCCGCTAGCCTGTACACGCGATCGGATCTGTCCTCTGAAACTGGTCCGCGGACCAGTTTTAGCGGACATGTCCGGTCTTGTGTACGAGGCCTAAGGAGTCACTCTTACACTGACCACCAATGTAAGGGGTCACTCCTACACTGACCGCCAATGTAAGGGGTCACTCCTACACTGACCACCAATGTAAGGAGTCACTCCTACACTGGGAACTATTTCATAGGTTTAAACTAAATTACTATTAATGCACATTGATAAGAATGATTACATTCACATTTATCTTTCTACATCTGTATGTCGCTCTGCTGAAGACCTTCTGCAAAAACCCAGGAAAAATTGGAATTATGCGATTTCTCTTTGATCTTAGCTGCTACTTATAGTCACACCAGTAATCTGACGAGGTAATCTGTCATTAGCGGGGCTATGTATAAACTATCCTTGACTTTTCAGGCTGATAAATATCAACTCGTGGAGAGAAGATGCGCTTACAAAATGGGGTGGATTTGTTAAAGGTAAATAGACTGTGTACTTTGCAAGTGCAGTTGCTCCAGTGCTTAGTAAATGAGATGAAGCTTCACTTTGCAAAGAATACCCAATCTCATGCTTGTACATGATTTGATGATGGAAGTGAGCAGAGCACCCCATCATTTACTAAGCTCTGGAGCACAGTCTCACTCTCTTTGCCATTAGTAAATCAGATTCAAGGGGTTCATGGTTATGTGTATATGTGGTCATCCCATGATTGCTAAACACTCTCACATCACTTGGTGGCTCATCATGGTTGCCCAAATTTGTTGCACATCAGGCTCAATCATAATGTGATATTAAACATGTTATACTTACCTTTGCACAGAGCAGCCCAGATCCTCCTCTTCTTGGGTTACCCACTGGCGCTCCTGGCCCCTCCCTCCTGCCAAGTTCCCCTATGACAGGCAGCTTGATATGAAGGGCACCGAACAGGCTAGCTCCTGAGCCACTGCTCTGTGTGTCCATTCACACATAAGGAGAGGCTTGGCCCCACCCCCGCACCCCCCTCTTTGGCTCACTGGCTGTGATTGACAGTAGCGGGAGCTAATGAGTCCTGTTGCTGTCTCAGCTGAAGGGGAGAATACATACAACTACTTTAAAGGAGAAGTCCAGCCAAAGCTTGTTTGGTTGTACCTGTCCTATGGATCACAGGAGTGCAGTTTGTTTTACACTCCTGTGACCCGTTTTCAGCAGAGAGCAAGCTAACCCCCCCCCCTTTAGTCACACCTTCCCCCATTCGGTCTTCACCCTTTGTCTCCTCCTATACGGTTGCTTCTCCTCTCAGCCAATCAGGTATTAAGACCTGCTTCCTGATTGGCCGGGAGAAGCAGGAAGACAATAGCAAATATTAATTTGCTATTGTCATGTAACTGGGTGGGCTCAGGGCACAGTGCTCTGCGCCCTGAGCCCACCCTTTTTTGAAGCCAATTAGAGCCTCAGGCTCTACTCATGTGCTTAAAAAAAATGAAACCACATTAAAATGTATGGGTCCGGTGCCCTGCATGCAGATTAGGGGCCAGGAGCATGGATTAGAGGGGTGGCGCCCCTGATGGAGCGGTTGCCACTGGCCTTCAGTCTATTAGTCTTCTGTAGCATTACATACTGTGTAACAGATTATATATGGAGACATCAGAGACAAAATTGAGGCCCCCATATACCTTGTGAATTGACAACCACTATATAGAAGTACATGCTGTACCCTCCGCCAGCCTTCTGCATGCACACATGTAATAAATATTATATGTGATCTTTTGAAGACATTGGGGGCCACATTTGAGGCCCCCTTTTTAACTCGTAAGCTGACAACAAAGTAAGTGCTGTACCCTCCAGTGGCCTTCTACATGCATACAGACACCTTAGACCTCAATGGAATTTTGCCCCCTTCTAGGAAAATCCTGATAATACGATCATCATTCAGAACAAGGTGAGATGACTAATGCCTTGTACACACGATCGGCATTTCCAATGAAAATAGTCAGACGGAATTTTTTCATCGGATATTCCGACCGTGTGTGGGTCCCATCTGACTTTTTTCCATCAGAGTTTAGAAATAGAACATGTTTTATTTTCTGATCGTCTGTGTGGAACTCTGACGGAGAAAAAAACACGCATGCTCAGAATCAAGTCGACGCATGCTCGGAAGCATTGAACTTCATTTTTCTCGGCTCGTTGTTGTGCTTCACGTCACCGCGTTTTGGATGGTCGGAATTCGGTCTGACAGTGTGTATGCAAGACAGCTTGAATGGAATTCCGACGAAAAATTCCATCCGATTTTATCCCATTGGAAATTCCGATCGTGTGTACAGGGCATAAATGCTTTGAACAATTGAAATAATTCCCTGAACCTCAAAAAATAGCAATTTATATTTAACTGGTTAGCTACAAAATTGCATCCTATACATACTACTTGTGTTGGTTATTGTAGAGATAAAGAACAATAGGAAAGATTTTGTCTGCTGGATTTGCACGGATATTTGGTTTTGCCGTCCCAATAATTAAAGTGGAAACGTATGGATAGCTATAGAAGAAGCAGCTTTGTTCTTAGCACTGCACTTTGATAGGTAATCCTTCAGGCTCTCCATTAATTTGGAGTCATTATTCAGTGGTGTCAGCAGCTTCTTAAGTAATGTTTCTGTGAAACACCCGACACATTCTACTCAGCAAGGGCTTTTCACAATTCAGCTTATAAAGTTTACTGAAGCATGAGAGTGATTCTGCACATTTTCATTTACCTCGCTGTGGCCCTCAGAAAAACAGCGCAGCGTGTCACGAGAGAGACGGACGAAATGACAGGGAGACGCTGACATTTTCCATACAACACATGAACGGGTGCAAAGAAAAAATCAAGCCTGCCCATATAGAAGAAGTTATCTTGTTAGAGGATTTAAAGTGCGTCTCAACTTATTCAGGAAGGGATTGTTAGAATCACAATTGGGGTATGAATATGAAATGATTTTTTAGTGTTGCCGCGCTGCTCTGTGTCCAATTTCCCTTTTATTGTAAAGTAGAACTATGATGTTATCATTAGATATGCACGTTAAAAAGAGAACATTTTAATTAAGGATGCACCGATACCATTTTTTTTACACTTACTGGGCTAGATTCACATAGATTAGCGGATCTTTAGATCCGCGTAATCTATGTGATTTATGATCCGCCGGTGCAATTTTGCGAGGCTAGTGCATGATTCACAAAGCACTTACCTCCAAACTTGCGCCAGCGGATCGTAACTCCCCCGGCGGAATTCAAATTCTGCGGCTAGGGGGAGTGTACAATTTAAATCAGGCAAGTTCCCGCGCCAATTTAACTGCGCATGTGCCGCCGGCGAAATTTGCCAGTGCGCATGCTCCAAATGACGTCGCTAGGACGTCATTGTTTTCGGCGGCAGCGTAAATTCCGGCCATCCGTACTCCAGACCGACTTACGCAAACGACGTAAAAATTTGAAACTCGACGCGGGAACGACGGCCATACTTAACATTAGCTACCCCTCATATAGCAGGGGTAACTATCCGCCGGAAAAAGCAGAACGCAAACGAAAAAAAAAAAGCGACGGGCATTCGTTTCTGAATCGGCGGAAATCGGAATTTGCATAATCCTCGCGTAAAAAAACGAAGTGACACCTAGTGGCCGGCGGGATATTGCAGCCTAAGATCCGACGGTGTAAGTCACTTACACCAGTCGGATCTAAGGGAGATCTATGCGTAACTGATTCTTATGAATCAGTCGCATAGATCCGACCGTCGGATCTCAGAGATACGACGGCGGATCAGGAGATACGCCGTCGTATCTCTTGATGAATCTGGCCCAGTGTATTTATTGGCTTATAACACTCACTTTTTTACCCTGAAAATAGAGGGTAAAGTGTACCTGCGTGGAAAGATGTTTTCCTGAAACTTCCCTCCTAAAGTTAGGGTGCGTGTTATACGCCTGTGCGTGTTATACGCCGATAAATATGGTATTTATTTTAGCACTCGCCAATACCAATTACCAATACCTGCCGCAACTGTTTTACACTTCAATTTTACAAAGCATTGAAAAGTTTTTTACAAATGAAATACATATTTTTTTTTTTTTGCTGTTTTTTTTTTCAAGCAGTAGATCGCAATCTACCAGTAGATCACGGACATGTGACTGGTAGATCACGGTCTGGACTTACTGACCTGCCTTTCCAAAGCATCAAACAGAGTGCAATGTAGAGAGATTACTTGTAAAGTTGGAGCTGTAGTAGGGAGCAAGAGCCACACAAGTCGATGTGTCCTCTGTAGTGCCGGTGATCTGACGATATGGTTCCGGCTATCGAGATGGTTCCTGTAAGGACTGTGCAGGTGCAATCCTTGCCGACAGAAATCAACGAACCTTCCAGGGCGACGTGGAATTTGAGGTAAGTGGCCAGTCGGCCTCCTAGCTCTTTTTTTAACATCCTCCAATCCATGGGGATGTTAAGGAATGAGCCTGGATGCCAGCCGAGGTTGGGAGATTTCCGTTGGCAAGAATTGCGCCTTCGCAGTCCTTACAGGAACCATCTCGCGCCTAGAGGAACCATTCCGACAAGTCACCGGCTCCTGTCCCATGCAGAGTGATACCAACTGCACTCCACCTCTTATCCCGGCTAGTGGTCTCCAGAGTGGTGCCAGCAGCAGGGAAGAAGATCTTCATGTGAGGCCTCGTACACACAACGTGTTTCTCGACAAAAACCAGCAAGAAACTTGCTTGGAGATATTTTTTTGCCGAGGAAACCGGTCGTGTGTACATTTTCGTCGAGGAAACTGTCAAGAAACTCAACAAGCCAAAAAGAGAGCATGTTCTCTATTTCCTTGACGGGAATGGAGAAACTTGCCTTGTCGAGTTCCTCGACAGCCTAACAAGGAACTCGACGAGCAAAACGATGTGTTTCGCCCGTGGAGTTCCTCGGTCGTGTGTACGAGGCCTTAGTGTGAAGCAATACACTGGGCATAATCATATAGGGCTACATTCACACTGATGCACTGCGGTTTAACCACAAAGTGTGTGCAATGCAGTGCACCTGCAGCTGTCCTGTGGGTTTGCGGTGCTTAGCCATAGACTTCTATTATATCCTGCTGTTTTACCACCCCCCAACTTTAGTGTGAACGAGCCCTAAGGGTGACGCTGCCTAATGCAACTAAATGCTCATTCACACGTGCAGTGGGCACTGCTGCTCCCCTGAAAAGTGATCTGAGTGTGTGGGTTGAAAGGTGGTGAGGAGGCGATATGTTGCTTCTTCCCGGCCAAAACATTTTTTTAAGCTTTTTGGATAGCATAGGGAAGGGTTAACAGGGGTTTACTGTCTGTACCCCTGTTCAGAAGATTTCACCTCACTTTCTGTCCCAATGACAAATGGATTTTGAAAATGTTGGGTTGTTGTGGAAACAAGCCCTGGTGATAAAGCTTAAGAGCCGGTTCACACAGGGGCGACTCGTCAGGCGACTCAGCCACCTGACAAGTCGCGTCCCATTCTATTCAATAGAACCGTTCTAATAGGAGCGACACAAGTCGCTCCGACTTAGAAAAAGGTTCTTGTATGACTTTGGGGGCGACTTGCATTGACTTCTATACAGAAGTCATTTTGCAAGTCGCCTCTGAAGTCGTCTTCAGGACGCCTTGCTGAGTCGCCCCCCGAAGTCATGCCGCCCCAGTGTGAACCGACTCTCAGTAGAGACACCTTTCTTCCATGCCAAGAATCTTGTCGGGAAAAACAACGAGATTCTTGCCCGTGTGCACGAGGCCTTACAGGAGAGAATTTCCCTTCCTAGGGGGAGATTTCCTCTCACTTCCTGTTGTCTCCTTCCGTTTGCAAGCCGGATGTTTGTAACCAGGGGACCCCCTGTACATACAGGGTTGACTACACAATAAAATCCATACCTGGAATACAGCTTTAATGATTTATTTTAAATGTAACTAAATTAATTGTTGGAGGTTTTATATCTTCTTGAAGTTCAGCTCTGAAAAACCCAATTTCTCTGTGTAACTTGTATAGATGTACATGGGGGCAGCCATATTTATTTATTTTATATACAAGTGTTGGTTCACAGTCACAGTGTCCTGCTGATCCTCCTACTTCACCAGCACATCCATCAGAACTTGTCTATCTGATTAAAAGTTACAGACTCTCTTCCGTCTCTATGGCCAAAAATAACCGCAATGCTCCTGGCAGCTGAGGACAACGGGATCTTTAGCGTAGGTCATAGGTGACAGGAGTGAGCGCAACAACATTTATCTACAGAAATAGGAACTTTAACTCAAATGGTAAAGTGATTCTATAATCTTGATGTGTGCCCTATTGATTCATCTAAGTGTGCATTTTAATGGTAAGACTCTTTGATAATAGTCTTAAATAGTACTTATTGGTGTGTTAAAAACCACCTATCATCAGAAGTCCCTGAAGTCCCTAGAGTACTAGACAAGGCGAGTCATCAATAAGGGGAAGAGATGAGGGTGGACTGGCTGACAAGTCCTGAACTGCATGTCATCAGAGGGGAACAGGAGTTCACTAAAAGCAGTCCGTGTATTTCTTTCATGGACAGTATACTTGCTTCATGAAATAGAGTTCCCCTTTTACATCTGAATCCAGAGTTCCCCTTTTACATCTGAATCTGCAGTTTCCCTTTTACATCTGAATCCAGAGTTCCCCTTTTACATCTGAATCCGCAGAGTTCCCCCTTTTACATCTGAATCCGCAGTTTCCCTTTTACATCTGAATCCAGAGTTCCCCTTTTACATCAGAATCCGCAGAGTTCCCCCTTTTACATCTGAATCCAAAGAGTTCCCCTCTTACATCTGAATCTGCAAAGTTCCCCTTTTACATCTGAATCTGCAGAGTTCCCCTTTTACATCTGAATCCACAGAGTTCCTCTTTTACATCTGAATCCAAAGAGTTCCCCTCTTACATCTGAATCCACAGAGTTCCCCTTATACATCTGAATCCACAGAGTTTCCCTCTTACATCTGAATCCAAAGAGTTCCCCTCTTACATCTGAATCCACAGAGTTCCCCTCTTACATCTGAATCCACAGAGTTCCCCTCTTACACCGGAATCCACAGAGTTCCCCTTATACATCTGAATCCACAGAGTTCCCCTCTTACATCTGAATCCACAGAGTTCCCCTCTTACATCTGAATCCACAGAGTTCCCCTCTTACATCGGAATCCACAGAGTTCCCCTTATACATCTGAATCCACAGAGTTCTCCTCTTACATCTGAATCCACAGAGTTCCCCTCTTACACCTGAATCCACAGAGTTCCCCTTATACATCTGAATCCACAGAGTTCCCCTCTTACATCTGAATCCACAGAGTTCCCCTCTTACATCTGAATCCACAGAGTTCCCCTCTTACATCTGAATCCAGAGTTCCCCTCTTACATCGGAATCCACAGAGTTCACCTTATACATCTGAATCCACAGAGTTCTCCTCTTACATCTGAATCCAAAGAGTTCCCCTCTTACATGTGAATCCACAGAGTTCCCCTCTTACATCTGAATCCACAGAGTTCCCCTCTTACATCTGAATCCACAGAGTTCCCCTCTTACATCTGAATCCACAGAGTTCCCCTCTTACATCGGAATCCACAGAGTTCCCCTCTTACATCTGAATCCAGAGTTCCCCTCTTACATCGGAATCCACAGAGTTCACCTTATACATCTGAATCCACAGAGTTCTCCTCTTACATCTGAATCCAAAGAGTTCCCCTCTTACATGTGAATCCACAGAGTTCCCCTCTTACATCTGAATCCACAGAGTTCCCCTCTTACATCTGAATCCACAGAGTTCCCCTCTTACATCTGAATCCACAGAGTTCCCCTCTTACATCGGAATCCACAGAGTTTCCTGTATGTGGTTACTGTTGTCTGTATGTGGTTATTGTTTCCTGTATGTGGTTACTATTTCCTGTATGTGGTTACTGTTTCCTGTATGTGGTTACTATTTCCTGTATGTGGTTACTATTTCCTGTATGTGGTTACTGTTGTCTGTATGTGGTTATTGTTTCCTGTATGTGGTTACTATTTCCTGTATGTGGTTACTATTTCCTGTATGTGGTTACTGTTTCCTGTATGTGGTTACTGTTACATGTATGTGGTTACTGTTACATGTATGTGGTTACTGTTACATGTATGTGGTTACTATTTCCTGTATGTGGTTACTGTTTCCTGTATGTGGTTACTGTTACATGTATGTGGTTACTGTTACATGTATGTGGTTAATAGCTAAAATAAAAACATTCCTTGTTTCATTTCACATTTATTTACATTTTCTCTATATTAACAAGCACACCAAGCTGTCCAGCAGAAATGACAGTCACAGCGGCTGGGGCAAACCATATAACACTGCTGTGGTTGCTTACAATGGTCAGGTTTTAATGATAAACTTTAGAGCCTATTCACACCAGCCACACTCTAAAACAATCTGTTTTAGTACATGGGCTAGTGCCCGTTGTGTGGCAGTAGTTTGGGGGGGGGGGGGGGTGCCCTGTGTTTTTTTGAGCTTTATTGAAATGTCAAAGTAATTAATTGAATTCCTATGCTCTGCTGCTGTGCAAAAACAGATGGTGATCCAGGCCAGCCCCGGGACATTGCATGAGATATGCAGGGTGTCTGCATTTTATCCAACTCACCTGAAGGCAGAGTTCAAATGTGAACAGAGCATGTAGAAAACAATTGTTTTCTATGTGCCCTTGTGGCGACTGATCAAAGGCAGAAAAAAGCCACCACACATAAACAGGTATTGTAAAAGAAAAAAAAAAAGACTACTGCTATAACTGCTTAAAATGTGTTAATTGGACTGGAGCTACCTGTCCATCTACGACTACTCTGTCCACACAGGGTGACAACTGCACAATTTCACTGCAGAACAAACAGCATTGTCACCCTATTACAGGAACTGGAAAAAAAAAATTGGATCTATTGGTAGGATCAATGGGTAATAAAAGTACGTTATTGGGTTGACTCAGGAAAACACAAATGTCTTATGCCACGTACACACGATCATTTTCCGGCATGAAAAAAAAGGAAGTTTTTCCAACTCCATAATTAAAACGACGTTGGCCACACACCATCGTTTTTTAAAAATATTCTAGCAAAGCACGGAAGTTCCAATGCGGATGACGCCACCCTTTGGGCTGCTTTAGCTGATTCCGTGTTAGTAAAAGACGATTCGCGCTTTTCTGTCTGTTACAGCGTAATGAATGTGCTTACTGCATTATGAACAGTAGTTTTACCAGAACGAGCGCTCCCGTCTCATAACTTGCTTCTGAGCATGCACAGGTTTTTAACGTCGTTTTAGTGCACAGACAATCATTTTTTACAACCCGAAAAATGACATTGTTTAAAACGTTGTTAAAAAAATGCAGCATGCTCGAAAAAAAATTTTGTCGTTTTTCAGAAGCCGAAAAATGATGTGAAGTCTACACACGATCATTTTAAATGACATTTTAAAAGAAAAAAAAAAATTTCATGCCGAAAAATGATCGTATGTACGCGGCATTAGTTGATGCTCGGGACAGACTGCATTATGTAGCATATGTCATTTTTTTTCTTTGCCCATAGATCCTCTTTTAAATGGTAACAAGGTATAACTTACAGACACTATATTGTTAAAAGTATTGGGACGCCTGTCTTTACACACAAATTAATTTTAATGGCATCCCAGTGTTAGTCCGTAGGGTTCAATATTCAGTTGGCCTACCCTTTGCAGCTATAACAGCTTCCACTCTTCTGGGAAGGCTGTCCACAAGGTTTAGGAGTGTCTATGGGAATGTTTGACCATTTGTGAGATCAGGCACTGATGTTGGACGAAAACGCCTCACTCCTCCACCCCAAACGTGCTCATCCATGTCTTTATGAAATTTGTTTTGTGCACTGGTCCAAACCATTGGTGGAAAGGGGATTATGGTGTGGGGTTGTTTTTAAGAGGTTGGGCTTGGCCTCTCAGTTCCAGTGAAGGGAACTCTTAAGCCGTGTACACACGATCGGTTTGTCTGATGAAAACAGACTGATGGACTGTTTTCATCGGACAAAACCGATCGTGTGTGGGCCCCATCAGGTTTTTTTCCATCGGTGAAAAAAAATAGAACATGTTTTACATTTTTTCTATGGATAAAAAACCTGTGTGGAACTCCATCGGACAAAAACCCACGCATGCTCAGAATCAGCATTGAACTTTATTTTTTTTCGGCTCGTCGTAGTGTTGTACGTCACCATGTTTTGGCACGGTCAGATTTTTGACTGATGGTGTGTAGGCAAGACTGATGATCAGCTTCATTGGATATCCGACGAAAAAATCCATCGGATTAGATTCCATCAGATATCCGATCGTGTGTACAGGGCTTTAAGGCAGGGGTGCCCAACCTTTTGAAGAGCGAGGGCTACTTAAGTGACTTGGTAACCGGTCGCGAGCCACAATGAGCAAAGCGGGTGGACGGAATGTCCTTGTCTGCTCTGCATATGCAGAGCGGACACAGACACAGCCCACTATACTCTTTTTTTTTTTTTTTTAG
The DNA here is from genome assembly GCF_905171775.1 of Rana temporaria. Classification (NCBI taxonomy): domain Eukaryota; kingdom Metazoa; phylum Chordata; class Amphibia; order Anura; family Ranidae; genus Rana; species Rana temporaria. Next base: position 370,814,136 of record NC_053493.1, on the reverse strand, counting down.
CGGCTCGGAATGGAGGTAGGACGCAAATCGGTTTACGTCTGCCACTTTTTAGGAGGTGCATGGAGGGTCGAATTGGGTCAGATGGACCGTGTGGAAGGGACCCAAGGCTGCTTTCACACTGATTCGCTGTGGTTTTTCCTGCACAGTGGGTGCAATGCAGTGTACCTTTGGCTTTCCTGTACTTCTTTTATATTCTGCAGGTTTGGTGCACTTTTAGAAAGCTCACCTAACTTGCAGGTAATAACAGAAGTCTATGGCTCAGTGCAGGTGCACCTGTAGATCAGTTTGAAAGCAGCCCAGTAACCACTGCAGAAGAGATATGCCCATATATACACTGTGATTTTAGTAATAAAATGACCTTTAATAACAGTATTCTATTCTATTCCATCCCAGAGCAGGAGGTCGTGGGCCACATCAGAGGGCTCCGCGGGCCACTGGTTGGGTACCCCTGTCTTAAGGCAGCATACCAAGACATTTTGGATAGATTCATTCTCCCAACATTGTGCGAACAGTTTGGGGATGGCCCCTTTCTGTTTCAACAAGACTGCGCACCAGTGCACAAAGCAAGGTTCATAAAGACATGGATGAGCGAGTTTGGGGTAGAGAAACTTGACTACCCAGCACAGAGTCCTGACCTCAACCCGACAGAACACCCTTGGGAATTAATTAGAGCGGAGACTGCGAGCCAGGCCTTCTCTCCAAAATCAGCGCCTGACCTCACAAATGGGCTTCTGGAAGAATGGTCAAACATTCCCATAGACACACTCCTAAACCTTGTGGACAACCTTTCCAGGAGAGTTGAAGCTGTTATAGCTGCAAAGGGTGGGCCAACTCAATATTGAACCCTACGGACTAAGACTGAGATGCCATTAAAGTCCATGGGCCAGATTCATAAAGAAGATACAACGGCGTATCTCCTGATACGCCATCGTATCTATGAGTCCGGCCGGTCGTATCTATGCGCCTGATTCATAGAATCAGGTTACGCATAGATCTCCCTAAGATCCGACAGGTGTAAGTGACTTACACCGTCGGATCTTAGGCTGCAATTCTAGGCCGGCCGCTAGGTGGCGATTCCATTGCGCTCGGCGTAGAATATGCAAATAAGTCATTACGCCGATTCACGAACGTACGCTTGCCTGTCGCAGTAAATTTACGCCGTTTGCGTAAGAGATATGCGGCGTAAAGATAAAGCTGCCCCCTAGCTGGCTTAGCCAATGTTAAGTATGATCGTCGTTCCCGCGTCGAAATTTGAAAATTTACGTCGTTTGCGTAAGTCGTCCGTGAATGGCGCTGGACGCCATTTACGTTAACGTCGAAACCAATGACGTCCTTGCGACGTCATTTAGCGCAATGCACGTCGGGAAATTTTAGAGACGGAGCATGCGCAGTACGTTCGGCGCCTAATTTAAATGATTCACGCCCCATTTGAATTAGGCGGGCTTGCGCCGGGCGGATTTACGCTATGCCGCCGCAACTTTACAGGCAAGTGCTTTGTGAATCAAGCACTTGCCCGTAAAACTTGCGGCGGTGTAACGTAAATGTGATACGTTACGCCGCCGCAGATTTACGCGAAAATACGTGAATCTGGCCCCATGTGTGTGTAAAGACGGGCGTCCCAATACTTTTGACAATATAGTGGATCAGAAAGCCCCTTCTGAACAAGTTAAAGAAAAGAAAGGAAGTGGACCATTAAAATTAATATATAGAGTTTCTAAAAAGTCTCCTCTTTACCTCGGAATTTAGAAGGATTCTATAGCATTCTTTGACATTCACACTCGCAGAATACCCTTGTGTGCAATTTGAGTAACTGCAGTAATAAAACTATTCTTCTGTCACAAAGCCATATGTTTTATTTACTGCTTTTCTATAGCACAAAATAAAACTTGTTTGGGAGCCGAAAGGAAAGGCAAAAATGTTACTTCATAAGAGGAGACCCGCAGAGTATCGCAGATGCACCGGGGCTCATTTAGGAACATAAATGAAGAGGAAATTTATGGGGATGTCCATAACCATTTGAGAACAGCCAACAATTTTCCAGTGTGAGTTAGAAAACGAAAGCGAAAACCAAGGCAACGGGCAACACCATGGCTTTATCTTTGAATCCGTTGTTTGTTATAGTCACCAACATCAACAAAATTGTGACTTGCTGCTCTGTGGGAGCCTTGAATCGATCCTAATAAATTGCTTCAAGAAACAGTTTAGCCAACATTGAAAAATGCTGCATGGAAATATATACAGGAGACCAAATTATATCTGTTTTACCCTAGAAAGAACCAACTAGGGAAGCACACTGGTGTGGTGCTTGGCGGCAGGGCCGATCCGCCCTATAGGCTCACTATGCAAGCCGCTTAGGGCCCTGCAAAGCTGCAGAGGGCCCCCAAATTACTAGAGGCCCTGCCTGGTGAGAAGTCATTTTTGGCCCCTCACCCCGCTTTTCAAATCGCTGGCTGCATGGGAGAAGAGGTAAGAAGTCAGCATCGGCCGCTTCTCACTTAAATGTAAGATGGAATTTCCGACAGTAGAACACCCCCTCCCCCCGTGTCTCAACTGTAATGTGACATGTAATTTTGCTTAGGGGCCCAGGGAGGTCAGGATCGGCACTGTTTGGCGGAGTCATTGTTTAAAATCTCCTACAGTATACTATATGCATGGAGTTTGCATGCTCTCCCTGTGCTTACGTGGGTATCTGGACCCTCCAAAGTAATGCTGGAAGGGTAAATGACTCCTTTCTATATTGGCCCTTGTATGTGTGTATACCTTGGCAATGATCGTATGTTATCACAGTCTGCATACCACTCCCAAGCCCATGCATATAGAGAGGGTTGAGTAAAACCCTGGCAACCTACCTCACAACAAAATCAACAAGAAAATTCTAATGCCGCGTACACACAATCGCAAATTCCGACAAGAAAAGTTCGATGTGAGCTTTTGGTCGGAAATTCCGTCCGTGTGTAGGCCCCAACTGAATTTTTCTGTCAGAATTTCCGCCAAGAAAAATTTGAGAGCTGGTTCTCAAATTTTCCGACGGGAAAAGTTCTTGTCGGAAATTCCGCTCATCTGTATGCATTTTCGACAGAGAAAAAGCCTACGCATGCTCGGAATCAAGTCGACGCATGCTCGGAAGCATTGAACTTTATTTTTCTCGGCTCGTCATAGTGTTGTACATCACTAAGTTCTTGTCAGTCGGAATTTGGTGTGACCGTGTGTATCCAAAACAAGTTTGAGCCAAAATTCAGTCGGGAAAAAATCCACGGTTTTCTTGTCGGAATTTCCGATCGTGTGTACGCAGCATGAGAAAAAAAGCTTTCCTGCATTTCAGAGATCTTGCCCATAGAATAGCCAAGAGTAAAATACGACAGAATGGATATTACTCCCACAATACCCACCTTGATTGCCAGTATTCCTGTGACTGTTCTTTCAACAAGGCAGACTTAGCTCTGCCTCCAAAAATCTTTCTGCGGTCTAATCACACACACACACATCAATACAGCGTAATAATGAACACCCCTAATCATTCAGCCCCCCCCCCCCCCCCCGCCTCACCCTTAGGCCTCTTTTACATGAGCAAACCAATCAGGTCCACCGGTCAGTTTTTTAGGTGGACCCAATTGGACAATCCATTGCCCTCTATGGAGTGGCGGATGTCTATGGACACATGTGTCTGTTGACTCCACCCAAAATCCGATCTGATAAAAAAAACAGATGGTTGGGGATTTGTCTCCATCCATCTGGCAGATCGGATCAGATGGCCGCCTGGTGTAAACAGACAGGCGGCCCGTTTATATCCAACCGCTGATAAAGGAGAGCAGGCTGTGTCTGTTCTTCAAAAGCGGAGCAAACACGGACAATCTACCGCCTGCTCAGCGGGGACCAGCGGACAGATTCCCCGCTGATCAGGCTGACTACTGGAGAAGTCTACCCCATGTATAAGGGGCCTATAGAAGAAAGTTGAGGGAGTTCAGAGAGAGAAGTGGAAAGACACTACTGTTCCACTTTTAGGCCTTCTACAAAGTTAAAGGGGTTGTAAAGGTACAATTTCCTTTACCTTAGTGCAGTCCTCCTTCACTTACCTTATCCTTCCATTTTGCTTTTAAATGTCCTTATTTCTTCTGAGAAATCCTCACTTCCTGTTCTTCTGTCTGTAACTCCACACAGCAATGCAAGGCTTTCTCCCTGGTGTGGAGTGTCATGCTCGCCCCCTCCCTTGGACTACAGGAGAGTCAGGACGCTCTCTACGTTGCAGATAGAGAAAGGAGCTGTGTGTTAGTGGGCGTCCTGACTCTTCTGTAAGGATGAGGTAAGTGAAGGAGGACTGCACTAAGGTAAAGGAAGCTATTTAGGAAAAACATTTTTTACCTTTACAATCCCTTTAAGATAAGCAGTGCACTAGTCGGCAATACTTATTGCCAGGAACTACTCTTTAATGAGTGACCAACTTAAAAAAATGCAAGTACAAGCAAAAAAAAAAATGCCTCTAAACTTGCTAGAAAAGTTGACTTCTTCAAGAACAGTACTTTTTCTAGCACACCCTCTTCCTTCCTTGCATAGTCCTCTCCTCCTCTTGGAGAGCAACTACTTAGTAAGCGTAAGTACCGCTCTGTGTACCATCCAGAACCATACAGCCACAGCAACTGTCATCCTCTCATAGACTTTTACGGGGGGGGGGGGGCTTCATACACCATTGATAAAAGTGTATAGTGTGTATGAGGCCAAGAAGACTCTTTTAGGTGATAATCAGGAGGTATGAAATCATTACATAGTCCACCATCTTCAGGGCCGGATTTGCTCTCCCTGCAGGCCCAAGGCCAGGTTCCGCAATGCACCCCCTCCCCGCCAACCGAACTATCCCCCCCCCCCCAAATGTGCGGCACGGTTTTGTTTGTTTGTTTTTTTACTTTTTTATCACTTTTTTTATTTTTATTTATTTGTAGCTTGTCGCTTACTTTTTTATTTTTTTTTATTATTTTCTTATTATTTTTCTTATTCTTTACTTTTTTATTTTATTAATTTAATTATTATTTCTTATTATTTATTTATTTTTTATCAATTTTTTTTCACTTAACTTTTTTGCTATCACACAGGAGAAAACGATTTCTTGTGTGATAGCAATTGGAGGTGACATGTTCTCTTTATTGACCCTGTCACCTCCAAAACAGGAGTCCTAGCACTGTGCTAGAACTCCTGTCATAGCTGAGATGGGAAGAGCACAGCTCTCCCCTCTCACTGTGTACATCGGTAGCAGGGACAGGTAACAGACTCGGTGGCCGGGGGGAGGACAGAGTCCCGAAGACAGAGCCAGCAGAGAGAGGTATGTGAGGTTGGGGGGGAGAGGGGAGGATGGACGGGAGCACATATTTTACAAGTGATTTTGGCGACATCGCCGCAATCACTTGTTAATGAGCGAATTCCCCCATAACTTACCGCCCTTAACTGTATGTTTCGGGCGTCGGGGGACTCCATGCCACTACCACCCCTTGGAGCCCTACCGCCCCAAGGCCTGGCCTCAGTGGCCTTGTGGGAAATCCGGGCCTGACCATCTTGTAGTACTGTCATTTAGCAACAGGCCCACCGCAGCGCCGGGAGCAGAACACAAAGTTACACTTTCAAAACACAACCTCAGTATTTATGAACAAGCATGCAGCCAGTGAAGCAAGATGGAAATAATAATGCCTTAGGTATTTAAACCAGTGGTCAACCAAGAAACTGACATTTTCGGGACAATGCAACAACGGCAACCTACATCCTTCCCTGTGTACTGCACAAGTCTCCTAAAAACGAGAACATGGTTGACCACACTAAGCACAGCAAGATCCTTTACACTGAACAATGTTGTTGGAACTCGCCAAGAAAGTGCAAATGAATGCCTCCATAAAATATATAATTACTAAAAATTATACACCAAGAACACACCAGCTGTACACACAGCGTCGTCTACAAAAACAGTAATAATTTAATTAAAGGATACAATAGCAGAAAATATAACTGCAAACAGGCCCAAGTCATGAGCAGGCGGTAATGAAATAGAATAAGTGGTAGTTATAACAGACATTTAGAATTAAACTAAATAAATACGATTTTTTAATACCACAAAGGATCCCATTAAACTCAAACTCTTCCGTTTAATGATTTTATGAAGCCTTCATAGCGCAGCCCTTTGGTTAATTAAAGATTATTTAAACAGAAGCATTTACAAGTGCAACTTAAAGCGGACCTTCGGTCATTTTTTCAACTTTCCATCTATAAATCTTCTGCCCTTGTTGTTTTACCTTTGGATAGTAAAACATTTTTTTTCTGCCAGTAAATACCTTATACAGCCCACTTCCTGTGTCTTGTCTGGTCATTAGCTTAGGCTTATGACATGCACAGCTCTCTTTCTCACTCTCATGATAGTTTGTCAGGAAGGGAGGGGGATGAGTCATAAGAGGGCCAATGAAAGCTTCAGAACTGGAGGTGTGCCTCTGTGTAAATCTAGGAACTGAACATGCAGCAGCTTCAGCTGCCCACAGTTAAAATGGCCGCAGCCAGACTTAGTTGAGGGAGATTTCTGCAGCATATTTGGTATTTGGCAAGTACAGAATCACAGTATATATAAAATAATATGCAGAGTGCAGTTCCTCTTTAAAGGTTTCTCAGAACAATTTTTTTATTTTCTTTGTAAGCTGTGAAATTTAGAGCTGTATTTAAAGGAACAGTACGCTAAAAATGTGTTTAGTACAGTACACGTCAATGTATACAGTGAAAATATTTTTTTATTACTGGCTTCTCTCTAGCTTATGCACTTTTTTAGGGACTTGGTTTCCTTCTCATTCTTTCTCCACATTTGCCATTTTTTTGAACACTAGCAACTTAGCAGACCTTCAAAAAAAAACAGAAGTGCAGACCACAGCAGATGGATGAAGGCAGACCTACGGCTGGATGAGGGCACACCTAGGGCTGGATGAGGGCACACCTAGGGCTGGATGAGGGCACGCCTAGGGCTGGATGAGGGCACGCCTACGGCTGGATGAGGGCACGCCTAGGGCTGGATGAGGGCAGACCTACGGCTGAATGAGGGCACACCTATGGCTGGATGAGGGCAGACCTACGGCTGGATGAGGGCGGACCTACGGCTGGATGAGGGCGGACCTATGGCTGGATGATGGCAGACCTATGGCTGGATGAAGGCAGACCTATGGCTGGATGAGAACACACCTACGGCTGGATGAGGGCACACCTACGGCTGGATGAGGGCACACCTACGGCTGGATGAGGGCACACCTACGGCTGGATGAGGGCACACCTATGGCTGAACGAGGGCACACCTACGACTAGATGAGAGCAGACCTATGACTGGATGAGGGCACATCTACGGGCTGGATGAGGGCACACCTACGGCTGGATGGGGGCACACCTATGGCTGGATGAGGGCACACTTACGGCTGGATGAGGGAAGACCTAAGAGTGGATAAGGGCACAGCTACGGCTGGATGAGGGCACACCTACGGCTGGATGAGGGCACAGCTACGGCTGGATGATGGCACACCTACGGCTTAAAGAGGGAACACCTACGGCTGGATGAGGGCACACCTATGGCTGAACGAGGGCACACCTACGACTGGATGAGAGCAGACCTATGACTGGATGAGGGCACATCTACGGGCTGGATGAGGGCACAACTACGGCTGAATGAGGGCACACCTATGGCTGGATGAGGGCATACTTACGGCTGGATGAGGGAAGACCTAAGAGTGGATAAGGGCACACCTACGGCTGGATGAGGGCAGACCTAGGGCTGGATGAGGGCACACCTACGGCTGGATGAGGGCACACCTACGGCTGGATGAGGGAAGATCTGCAGCTGGAGGAGTGAAGTGAGTCATCAGGCTGGTGCTCACCAATCAGAATCCCTCTAATCTGTCCCGGAAGTGCTGCAGAATGAAGGGGAAGAAGAGCAGGGATATAGAATCCCGAGATCACAGCACAACAGCACTGGCTGCATGGGCACTAGCAGTTGAGAACCCACAGTGGTAAGTACAGCGGGACAAGTGGAGTGGGGAGGGTGTGTGGTGTTAGTTCACTTTTTTTTTCTGAAAAGGTGGATTAAAACTTTAAATAGAATATTTTGTTTACACCTTTGTTATCCTAAGTTGGCATTTCCCTGGTGGTCAGTGCTGCTGACCTCCCACGACCACTTCCTGTCTATATGCATGCACTCCAGTGATGGCTGGCACATTTCTATGGGCATGTTTTCTGATGGCAACAGCAGTGGACCAGGCATGTATAACAAGTATTGAAACAGCCACTTCTAGTCTCAATGAGAAGCCTGTGTGAGTCATTCAGTAGAAAGCAGTGCCTGAACAAAGACCTTCATGTCAGGATCACCAGGTATTATTTTATTGAATGCTGCAGATTTTTAAATATTGAATTTACTTTTTTACATTAACATTTTTAAAATTTTATAAAATTATAACGATTTGGTTTATGTATATTTTATGCATACCACCCCAGTGATCACCAGTAATATAAATGCTATACTTTGTGAATGGGCCATACCCTGAGGCTAGAGTAGTATAAGATTTTCATTCCTCAGCTGGATAACGTGCATGGCTATAAAATTCCAATTATTCAAGAAACAAAAACCCCAAACAATGATGAGCTTTGAAATGAGACTCATTAAATCTGGCCAGTGGCCACATACGGATCGAAAATTCGGCCAGTGCAACAGGGATCGGATTAATTTCAAACCATATACAGGCACCCTGGATGTGCAGAGGTCAATAAATCGATTGACTTCTGGTCAACCACCCTGTTGGTTTTCTCTGAATGATCAGTGCTGCTGGCTATAGCCGGCAACACTGATTATTGTGTTCAGACAGCGGCGCAGACAGAGCACACAGGCAGGGAGAGAGGGACAGGAAAAGGGATGAGTGTCATGCTACTCAGGCATGCTGGAGATGGATAGAGCAGCGTGGGGATCCCCTCCATCCAGGGCAGCTGCAGCTCTCAAGCTGGTTGTCACCCGCAGAGGACAGAGACGTCAACAGAGGAGGGGGAGAAGAGGAGCACGTGGCTGGAGTCGCAGGTTTTTGCCCCAGTCTTGCATGTCTGCGGCGGAAGAAGGGGGCATCAGAGTGGCCTGGCTCAGTCTGCCCCGTGTGTCACCTCTTTGGCGGGTGCCACTCAGGTGCGGTTTTCACCCACTGCACCCCTCCTAGTGATGCCACTGGACAGTGGTAAAGGCTCCCCGTTGTGAGAACACAATAGCACAGAGGGAGTGAATGAAAAAAAATTGCAGATTCCTCCATCCACACATTTGAGGTGGATGGGGGAATCTACACTTTTTTTATTCAACTCGCTTGTTGATTGGAGAAAAAAAAAAGTATACTATATGGCCTGCCTAAGACTGGGTGTATATGGGCACGCCCACCTGAAAATTGCTTGCCGTGTTTAATCTTCCCTTCTATGAAAGCAAAAGGACCTACTGCACTCCATATTGTGCCAATGGTGCCCCCATAGTGAAGTACTAAATGTGAACGAGGAAGAACTGGTTTCTATTGCTTAGAGCTTTACCAGCAAACCTGCGAGTCGGCTCTATACAGCGCCTGCGCAGTCAGCTCTACACAAGCGCCTACGCAATACGGGGGGCGGGGCTTTATCCGCCAGGGGGAACATTTTCTGATAGACATCAATCATCTGGGCGAACGCCCAGATTACATTGCGGCTCAGCTTGGAAACGCCTACTCCCACGGGAGAATTAACCGGAAGCCGGATTGCAAATATAGATTATAAGGTATGTACAGCCTAAAAAATAAAAAAAATAAAGTGCCGACTGTACATGCTGGTAGTATAAAGAATTTGGTCTTATATAAATGTTATTTGGGTGAACCTCCGCTTTAAGCACACTCTCCTGGGCTAAGGGCAGATGGATTCCAGGAAGAAAATGCTACATGAATCTGCACTTATTCAAGAAGACCACAGGCAGAAATGCTAGAAGGTGTTATTCAAAGTGATTTCTTAACAAAATAAAGCATAAATACATGGATGGATGGGTGAGTTTGCTTTAAATATTATAAAAAAATAATTAACCACTTCCAATCCGGCCTATAACAGAATGATGGCCGTGCGGTGGTTCAGTTATTCTGACTGGGCATCATATGACGCCCAGCAGGATAAGAGCCGCCGCACGCTCGTAGGGGCACGCATCGCGGCGATCGGTGGTGCGGTGTGTCAGTCTGACACACTGATCTTGGTAAAGAGTCTCTGACAGAGGCTCTTTACCACGTGATCAGCCGTGTCCAATCACGTTGATCGGCTTTTCCTCACTCGCATCTGACAGACGTGAGTAGAGCCGATTGACTGCTCTCCCGACAGGGGGGGTCTGTACTTATTGTTTATCAGCGCAGCCCCCCCTCGCATGCCCGCCCAGGACCACCAGGGGTGGTCACCACACTGGAACACCAGGTATGCCACCCTAGACCACCAGGGAAATGCCAATCAGTGCCCAGGCAGCTGTCAATTAGTGCCCATCCCCAATGCCTGCCATATATCAGTGCCGCATAACAGTGCCCATCAGTGCCCATCAGTGCTGCCTATCAGTGCCACCCATAAGTACCCATCAGTGTCACCTATCAGTGCCCATCATTAACCACCAGTGCCACCCATGAGTGCCCATCAGTGCTGCATATCAGTGCCACCTATCAGTGCCCATCATTGGCCATCATCAGTGCCACCTCATTGGTGCCACCTCATTGGTGCCGCCTTATCAGTGCCCATCAGTGCCACCTAACCAGTGCCCATTAGTAAAGGAGAAAACGCACTTATTTACAAAAGAAGAACTTTTCGGTCTTTTTTTATTTGTTTAGCAAAAAATAAAAACGTCAGAGGTGATCAAATACCACCGAAAGAAAGCTCTATTTGTGAGAACAAAATGATACAAATTCTGTTTGGGTACAGTGTAGCATGACCGCGCAATTGGGGGTGAAACTGCCTGGTATTGAAGTGGTTAAATAGTATTTTTGGTTTGTGGCGCTCAGATGCAGTGAAGATCTGCTTCAAACATGTTAATGTTTTCTACATATCTATGCATGTGTAACTTTCATAATATAATACCTAATGATCCTGACATGAAGGATTTTGTTCAGGCACTTCCAAGTGTCCATTTTGCATATTGCAAAGGTAGGGTCCATTGCTTTCACTATAAGAAAACCCATCCTTAGAAATGCCATGAAGCCATTGTGGGGGTGTAGGCATGCCAAAAGGAAACTGAAACTGCAAAGAGGCTACAGCAGATGAGCAGCATTGAGATACAACAAAGATGGAAAAGATCATGAAAGCAAGCAGTTTATAAAAAAAAAAAGAACAACAAAAAAAACACCGCTTTTGTTTATGATACACAGGGGGTTATTTACGAAAGGCAAATGCACTTTGAAATGAGGGGAAGCTTTGCTGATTTTATTATCCAATCATGTGCGAGCTAAAATGCTGTTTTTTTTTATTTTCCTTGCATGTCCCCCTCGGATCTACTGCGACTGCACTTCCAGTTTGCACTTGTAGTGCATAGCATGGGTATTCAAACTACGGCCCTCCAGGTGTTCAGGTACTACAATTCCCATCATGCCTAGTCATGTCTGTGAATGTCAGATTTTTGCAATGCCTCATGGGATGTGTAGTTCTGCAACAGCTGGAGGCCTGTAGTTTGAGGATCCCTGGCATAGAGGATTTGCCTTTCGTAAATAACACCCACGGTGTTTTAGCAAACGAAATGTCATTCAGTTAGTGATACCATCTACTTTACTTCACTGCTAGAATTATAGTATACAAACAGCTCCTAACTTAACTAAACTACGCAGCGACACAAGTGGGAGGAGCGACAACGTGCTAATCTGTGATCCTTACCCCAGTGCATTTTGGGAAAGGTTAACCTGTCACATCAATGGCCTACATCTCCCACACTCTGCCGATGTCTCAATAACGCACGCTATTCCAACACTATATATAAAGGCTTTGCTGCAGCCAGACAACATTCGGAAAAATATGCAGAAGCAAATCTGCTTCATTTGAAAGTGAAATCACTGATTAATTCCGATTGCACGCGCCTAATCTTTTCAGCTGTACAATTATATAATATTCCCTTTTTTTCTATATTTCGTTTCAAAGAAACTGCACGCCACTGGCATATTATTTTCCTATAAAAGACAATCAGAATAAAAGATAAATCTTACAGGAAGATGTTGGCAGATTAAAGCAGAGGATTAGTGAATTTCTATAGGAAACAGAAATGCAGCCGTCCCGTCCTTACCTCCCATTCAGCCGGCGCACATCTGGGAGAGAGGGAAGACCGTTTGCATGTGAATGCATCAATTCCTGAGTGTGCTGCCACTGTCATTTAATCCGTCTATCCCCGGTGAAAACATACAAGCGGACTGATCATCGAGCAGCTGCAACCTTCCTAATTATCGCTATATTATTGTCTCCCGTAGACGCCAGGATGGAACCAGGGACCCGCTTGTAATAGGGCCTAACATGCCGGTGCCACGTCCGACCTGATGTGCTTCTGTCCCGGCAGCAATGTGGGTAAGGCAGAAGAGGAGGGTCACCGTTTAATGCTGTTACCATGTGCTGTATATAGCTAGAGGTCAAGTAAGAATTTACCCTTTAAGGAGGATTAACGTACTTAGCTGATTAGTGCTTGGTATTGCCTGCAAAAATGCATGCTGGAACCCCTGACTAACTGACTATATGAAAAAGCTATCCAAATGCAGAGCCCTGCAAAAAAAAATATATATATATATTTTTCCAGATGACTGTATAAAAGTATTTGGCAGAGAGCTCACTGGGTGGACGGATTGGTCCATCTAGAGTCAGGATGTGCAGACAGAAGGCGAGGAAGTGGATATGTTCCCAGGATTCCCAGGTACAAACATACGTCAGGATGCCAGGATGCCTACTGTGGCACCTGTCACTTTCACCTAAGCATACATAATGTTTCCTGTAGGTCCCATAAATGAGGGCCACACTTATTATGCCTTGTACACACGATTGGAATTTCCGATGAAAAAAGTCAGACAGAATTTTTTAATCGGATATTCCGACCGCCTGTGGGCCCCATCTGACTTTTTTCCATCGGAGTTTAGAAATAGAACATGTTTTATTTTTTTTCCGGATTGTCTGAACTTAATTTTTCTCGGCTCGTCGTTGTGTTTTACATCACCGCGTCGGAATTTGGTCTGACAGTGTGTATGCAAGACAGCTTGAAAGGAATTCCGACGGTAAATTCCATCAAATTTTATCCCATCAGAAATTCCGATCGTGTGTACAGGGCATTGAATTAAAGGACATGTATAGTAACAAAAAAAAAAAATGCAATATACACAATCAAATAATAACTAGACAGGCTGCTTAAAAAAGCTGATTGCACAGAATAATACTACGGGACGAGGGTGCATTCTCCCTAGGCACCAATAGCCACTGGATAAAGCTTAACCTTTTTTTTAGGATCTTATTAAGATATACAGTGTCTCACAAAAGGGAGTACATTCCTCACATTTTTGAAGATATTTTATTCTATCTTTTTAAGTGACAACACTGAAGAAATGACACTTTGCTACAATGTAAAGTACACATTAGTGAGTGTACAACTTGTGTAACAGTGCAAATTTGCTGTCCCCTCAAAATAACTCAACACACAGCCATTAATGTCCAAACTGCTGGCAACAAAAGTGAGTACACCCCTAAGTGAAAATATCCAAATTGGACCCACGTAGCCATTTTCCCTCCCCTTGGGACCTGTGAGGAGCAAATAACAGCTGTAAATATATAGACTCAGGACCTGTGAGCAGCCAAGAACAGCTGTAAATGTACAGACTCAGGACATGTGAGGAGCCAAGACCAGCTGGAAATATACAGACTTGGGACCTATGAGGAGTCAAGACAAGGTGAACATACACATACTCAGGACCCATGAGTAGCCAGGAACAGCTTTACATACATAGACTCAGGACCTTTGAGGAGCCAAGAACAGCTGTACATGTACAGACTCTGTAGCCTTGAGGAGCCAAGAACAAATGTACAGACTCAGGACCTGTGAGGAGCCAAGACCAGCTGTAAATACACAGACTCAGGACCTATGAGGAGCCAAGAACAACTGTACATATGTAGCCTCAGGACCTGTGAGGAGCCAAGAACAGCTGTAAATATACAGACTCAGGACCTGTGAGCAGCCAAGACCAGCTGTAAATACACAGACACTTGACCTGTAAGGAGCCAAGAACAGCTGTAAATATACAGACTCAGAACCTGTGAGGAGCCAAGAACTGTACATATGTAGCCTTGGGACCTGTGAGGAGCCAAGAGCAGCTGTAAATATACAGACTCAGAACCTGTGAGGAGCCAAGAACTGTACATATGTAGCCTTGGGACCTGTGAGGAGCCAAGAGCAGCTGTAAATATACAGACTTAGGACCTGTGAGGATCGAGGAACAGCTGTAAATATACAGACTTGAGACCTGTGAGGAGCAAATAACAGCTGTAAATATATAGGCTCAGGACCTGTGAGGAGCCAAGAACAGCTGTAAATGTACAGACTCAGGACATGTGAGGAGCCAAGAACAGCTGTAAATGTACAGACTCAGGACATGTGAGGAGCCAAGACCAGCTGGAAATATACAGACTCGGGACCTGTGAGGAGCCAAGAATATACAGACTTAGGATCTGTGAGGGGTCAAGACAAGGTGAACATACACATACTCAGGACCCATGAGTAGCCAGGAACATCTTTAAATACATAGACTCAGGACCTGTGAGGAGCCAAGAATAAATGTACAGACTCAGGACCTGTGAGGAGCCAAGAATAAATGTACAGACTCAGGACCTGTGAGGAGCCTAGAACAAATGTACAGACTCAGGACTTGTGAGGAGCCAAGACCAGCTGTAAATATACAGACTTGGGACTTGTGAGGAGCCAAGACCAGCTGTAAATATACAGACTTGGGACCTGTGAGGAACCAAGACCAGCTGGAAATATACAGACTCAGGACCAGTGAGGAGCCAACGTACAGTTGTATATACATAGACTTAGGACCTGTGAGGACCAATGAACAGTTGTATATACATAGACTTAGGACCTGTGAGGAGCCAAGACCAGCTGTAAATGGACAAGCTTAGAAATTGTGAGGAGCTAAGTATAGCTGCACATGCACAGACTCAGGACCTGCAATTCCCAGAACACAAAATTCCTGACAGCAGCAATAATCAGCTGGGTGGTCTGTTGTACTAGAGGAACGCCTGGACAAAAAAACAGAAGCCTTGTCATGTGAATTTTATCAAGGTTACATTTTAATTTTTGACTCAGGAACACATTAAACTATAGTCATCTTCTATACTTAAGAAAAATAATAATCAAAGACATTTTTCCTTCTCAGATAAAGAGGCGCAGTAACTACTCCTCACTGATGTGCACCTTGGCCACCCACTTTTCAAAGACTGTAATAATGCAATCTCCTTCCTCTATGAAGCAGTGTAATAAATCACGCCATCTTAATAATGTTACACGATGTCAAAATTGCCTAAAGCAGAAAATTAATTATACAGCAGCTCTTGGATCATCTTACGAGACATTTTCATCAGGTTTTTTTTTGGGGGGGGGAGACAAAATGCATCTGCTTATCTTAAGCTGTGAGTGTTGTAAATATGATCTTCTTCACACAGAAAGTAAACCTAGAGGTTGGAGTCAGTGTATACAAATAGAGATTCATTGAAATGTAGACTATACCAGGTGCAAATTTTACTGTTTTGACTTTAACTTGAATGAAGATTTTTTTTCCAGTATTGGGATACAGTAGTGAAGGAAGTGCATGTTTTTTTTTTTTATTTCTCAGCTGACATACAGTGGAACCTTGGATTACAAGCATAATCCGTTCCAGGGGAATGCTTGTAATCCAAAGCACTCGCATATCATAGCAAGTTTCCCCATAGACATTGACTTCTATGACATACAATACTGCATGTGGCCAGAGGTGGGCGCCAGAGAGCCTGGGAAATACTCAGGGACAGCTCGTTATTCAAAATGCTCGTTACTGCGTTAGTTGTAAACCAAGGTTTCACTGTACAGTAAAACACAACCACTGCGTAGCGCTGCAAAGCAAGAAGCAGAGCTTGAGTGTGTAATGAACAAACATGACTGCACCTATAAACATAATTAAAGTATACAAATTATCCATACGGCCAACATTATTGCAGCCTCACTGTGCCCATGAAACATAGCTACTGTGCCCATCAATTTTCGCCACTGTGCCATCAAACGCAGCCACTGTGCCCATCAATTGCTGCCAGTTTGCCCCATCAAATTTGCCCCCTCAAATGATGTCAGTTTCCTCATCAAATGCAGCCAGTTTCCCCATCAAATGCAGCCAGTTTGATGGGGAAGCTGGCTGCATTTGATGGGGAAACTTGCTGCATTTGATGGGGGAAACTGGCTGCATTTGATGGGGAAAACTGCCATCATTTGATGGGGCAAACTGGCATCATTTGAGGGGGCAAACTGGCATCATTTGATGGGGAAACTGGCAGCATTTGATGGGGCAAACTGGCGGCAATTGATGGGCACAGTGGCTGTGTTTGATGCAATGCATGAATCTATCTATTGGTGAGTGGTGGGAGCAGGAAAGAGGGGGTGGCGCTCCTGCGTCCACTATGGATGCACCGCCACTGCCTTCACCTCTTGTTCTAGGGACAACTATGACATTCTGGACTTTTCTCGAACGAAAACATTTCTAATAATGTATGTGGCTTTAGTTCAGTAAAGTCCATTCATTGTGAAAGTCTTTCCAACAACATTAGATGTTCTCAGAATTTTCGTACAAATTTTCAGTTTAATTCACGATCAATTTTCAGTTCAAAATTCTATCCATCTATGGCCATCTTTTGATTCCACTCTGAAGCCCCATACACACGGCCGGGTTTCCCATCGGGAAAACTGTGGGGAGAGCTTTTGGCCGGGAATCCCGGCCGTGTATATGCTTCCTCGCAGTTTTCCCGACAGGGAATCCGGCTGGAAAATAGAGAACCTGCTCTCTATTTTCCCAACGGGTTTCCCGGCAGTTTTCCTATGGGGAAACACTGAGGGATGATACACACGGCCGGGATTCCCGGCCAAAGCTCTCCCCGCAGTTTTTTGGCCGTGTGTACACAGGGAAACTTACTGAGCAGGTTTTCTGGTTTCCCCTCGGTTTTCTCAGCTGACTATTTACCGCCGAGAAAACCGAGCGTGTGTACGGGGCTTCAGAGAAAGTAGCCACAGAGGGGCAAGGTCCTCATCTCAGGTTATGACATCATCTTATTCCATGACTTACTGATCCTCATCCACCCTCATGAACACCATACATCCATATTCTATTGAAGCTGACAATTTTTTAATGACAATTGCAATAAGAATTATTAAGGTCTGAAGTAAAGTTTCCCTCGATAATGTGCAAATCATTTTACTTATTCTCAAGAAATATCAAGTAAAGTTCATTCTTAACAGCTGTGTTGAGTCAGCCAGGAGACAAGCCTAGAATTAAGCTGTCATTACTGTTCTCAAGAGGTATAAAAAAAGTTAAGGTATCTTTCAGTAACTTTACAAATCTGCATAAATACATTCCCAACAGTATAAATAAAGCTCTACTTTTATGACTTTAAAAAGTCCTTAGGGCTCCAGTGCAGAGACTTTGGCTAGCCTGAGATGACGTCATCAATCTTCTGCAGGCAGAAAGTAGTATTTCCCCTGATTTCTCTTAAGTAATCAGACTGTAGCTTTCTAATGAGTTATAGTTACATAGTTGGTCAGGTTGAACACCAGTCCATCTAGCTCAACCTGAGTCTGTGTGCGTCGCTGTCATTTCCCATATGCCTGTGCATTGCGCTCACTAAGAAACACATCTAATGCCGCGTACACACGACCTTTTTTCATGTCGTGGAAAAAAACTATGTTTTTCTCGACGTGATTCCTCTTGCATACACACGATCGTGATAAAAAATGCTCGAGCAAAGCGTGGTGGCGTACAACACGTACGACGGCACTATAAAGGGGAAGTTCCATTCGAATGGCGCCACCCTTTGGGCTGAATTTCCCTTCTCATAACTTGCTTCTGAACATGCACGTTTTTTCCTCGTCGTTAAAGACTACACACGACCGTTTTTCATGATGAGAAAAATGATGGCGTAAAAAACGACAAGAAAAAATAGAGCAGGTTCTACATTTTTAATGCTCATTTTTCTCGTCAAGGAAAATGCTCTGGAGCCCACACACGACCGTTTTTAATGACCAATTTAAAAAATTGCATGTTTCTCGTCATGAAAACCGGTCGTGTGTACGCAGCATAAAAGTTTTTTAAACATTTTCTACACTCCTCACTGACACCACCAACTGTGGAAGGGAGTTCCACATTCTTACCACTGTAACAGTAAAGAACCCCTTATGCAATTTAAAGTGATTGTAAATTAATTATTATTATTTTTTTAATAATAAACATGTTATACTTACATGCTCTGTACATGGTTTTCTTTATATTCCCCTAGGTTTGTCCTGCCTCTGCACTGCCATGGTCCCCGTTCCTGTGCCACTATTTAAAAAATGCCTGTGACATGTTCAGGAGTTGCAGCGTATGATGTAATGTCTTTTGATCTTGCACATGCTCTGTGCATGGTCTTGCACAGAGTAGCCCTGATCCTCCTGTTCTCAGGTTCCCTGCCGGTGCTCCTGGTCCCTCCTCTTCTCCGTGTGCCACTATAGGAAGGTGCTTCTTATCATGGCAGGTGCACACTCAATCCCCTGAATGTGTCCATTGACACAGACGGTGTGGCTAAGTACCCCCCCACTCCCTCGTCACGGAATTTGATTGATTGACTGCAGCAGGAGCCGCTGGAGGTTTTTTACCTAAATGCATAGAATGGGAAGTCAACATCACCGCTGCCTTCAGGGAAATCCCATACTTTAACTGCGAGATTTCGCAAGTTCTCGCAGTGCTGTTACACTGCGCATGTGTGAAATGAAGCCTCACACTTTTGCTGTACAAAATTACAGTCATTTGTTGGTGGAAGAAAAGCTTCTCCCCAAGATCTCGGGGGGAAAAGTCCCCCCCCCCCAGTAGTTTTCTGCAGAGCATGTGCAAAATGAAAGACATTGCATCATATGCTTCAACTCCTGCACATGTAACAGGCTTTTTTAAAATAGCGGCACAGGAACAGAGACCCGGGCAGCACAGAGGCAGGACAAACCTAGGGGAGTATGAAGAAAACATCACAAGATATAGGTAAGAACGATTGCTTATAGTAGGGATGGGGACAGGGGGTCTTCTTTAACAAGAAAAATGCATATGGTGCTAGTGCTAGGTACAATTTCATTTCACGGCAAAATGCCTTTCTTAAAAGTCAGAACTTCAAATTTGTTCTGGATTAGTGACTAGCAAAGCATTGAAGTAATTGGATCAGCATTATAGCCAAGCATTTTAGGAAGAAGAGGTCTGGTCAGCAATGACGTTGCTCATTTTTATGTCAGCACAGTTTCCTTAAAAGGCCCCTTTTACAGAGGCGGTGAGGAGGCGATACAACACCTCCTCACTGCCTGTCAATAGCTCTCTAAAGAATAATTCAAGTGTGGATCACTCTTCAGAAACCAAAGCAAGGGTGAATGAGTCATTAGGGATTACATGGGTCCCTTTTTACTCCTTCACAAGATG
This sequence comes from Rana temporaria, assembly GCF_905171775.1. Classification (NCBI taxonomy): domain Eukaryota; kingdom Metazoa; phylum Chordata; class Amphibia; order Anura; family Ranidae; genus Rana; species Rana temporaria. The sequence continues at coordinate 370,794,439 of NC_053493.1, read as the reverse complement.
GAGGAAACATCAAAATAAAGACGGATGTCTCTGTTCCATCACATATGTGACACCCGTCTTTATTCTGATGTTTCCCCCATCTTGTGAAGGAGTAAAAAAGTTCCCATGTAATCCCTAAGGACTCATTCACCCTTGCTTTGGTTTCTGAAGAGTGATCCACACTTGAATCATTCTTTAGAAAGCTATTCCCAGGCAGTGAGGAGCTGTTGTATCGCCTTCTCACCGCCTTCTTTAACGCCTTGAACCCTGCAGTAGCTTGCTTCAAGCTCATGCATTGCAAGTAGTTGAAGAGCGGCCCCATTCACTTGAATGGGTTGCACTCAGTGGGCGCTACGCTTGTCAAAAGTAACAGGGGGTATAATTCCTACCACAGCCACGAAGCAAAGCATTGCAGCATGTATACACCCCCCGGTCACAGCCTCTGCAGCTAAAGGGGAAACGATTGAGGAATGTTAAAGACGACGCTCAACCTCATGGATTACTGCCACCCAACCCCTATTGTGAATGAGCCCTAAGTGGGGCCAGATGTAAGTGAGTGTGTGTCTGCCTATATATGACAGTCTAATCAATATTTCAATCGCACACGTTCCTGGTCAAACAGCTCATAAAGAAAAGGTGGGTGCTGAAACGATCACCAGCTGCGCACTGGGATCATCAAACAAACGAACATATTCGCAAATATGTTTGTTTGCCTATATATGACCACATCTGTTCAGGCAGTAAAAGCGGACACAAACTTTTTTGTTCGGTTCTAGTGGCCGGTATAGGCAGACGCATATAAGCTTATAACCAACACCCATAGAAATACATTGCAGTCTGTTTTTGTTCCATGTAATCATGGGTCAAAAAATGAACTGATGGAATGCCTGTGTGAAAAGGGCTTTCAAAATAAATACCGGAAAACATGTAGATTGAGATTAGCCGACTGCTCTCTTGTCTTCAATACAAATAAAGGTCTTAGTTGAAAAGAATAGCAAATATGTAGCTTTAAAAAGCTTTTAAAAAGCAGAAAATACAAAAAGGTACAAGACATGAGTGATTTAAACCCAGGGCAGACCTCTTCTGTACCAATACAGCCAATAGACACAAACAATGCAAAAATGATTCCTTTATTTCTGACATTAGAGGAGCATGCAGCTCTATCAAGGAAGATGCACGTCCCTCCCATGTGTACCCCCTCGCTAGTTATAAATTAATGAGTTGCTTGCCATTTTTTACTTTGGACAAAGTTTGCCCACCAATAAAACAACAGCATTATGGGCCAGATCCTCAAAAGGGATACGCCGTCCTATCCCTGTTTCTATCTTTGGAACTGATCCACAGAATCAGTTTCCAAGAGATAGACAGAAGATCCGGCAGGTGTAATAGTTTTACACTGCCGGATCTTAAGATGCAGTACCGCGACCGCCGCTGGGGGCATTCATCGTCGAAATTACGCGTCGGGTATGCTAATGAGGAGTTACGTCGATCCTCAAAGCTTTTTCGCGTTCGCTACGTCGCCGCTACGTTACTTTCCCGTCGCTTAGTTACACTTTTGTAAACCAGCCCTAATTTTACACAGCAGGCGTACTGCTGTGTAAAGTATGGCCGTCTTTCCCGTGTCAAATTTTTTAATTTTACGTCGATTGCGTAAGCCGTACGGGAATACGGAAATACACTACGCGCCGCCAGATCAAAAAATGACGTCACGTCGCGCAAAGCACGTCGGGAAATTTGCGTCACAAGCATGCGCAGTACGTCCGGCGCGGGAGCGTGCCTAATTTAAATGGGACTCGCCCCATTAGATTAGGAACGCCTTGCGCCGGACGGATTTGAGTTACACCGCCGCAAATTTCCAGGTAAGTGTGTTGTGGATCGATACCTAACTTAGGAAATTTGCGGCAGTGTAACTTAAATCTGTTTAGTTACGTTGCGCTGCGGGGCTGTGGATCTGGCCCTATGTTCTTAGTAGTGTTAATTACGTACATGAAAATATGTTCATAGACAAAATTAACACTCTTTTAGTTGACTAAAATACGATTAAAACAAACAATTAAGATGACTAAAATACAACAAAAAGTAAAATGGCATTTTAGTCAAAAGATTAGGACTAAAACTAAATTGAAATTTGACATCAAAATTAACATTGGGGTAGATTCAGGTACTGCTGCGCACTTCTTACGGAGGCGCAGCGTTACGTTTTTACGCTAGGCCTCCGTAAATTACTTGTGCTACGCTTGATTCAGGAAGCAGTAGCTCCGTAATTTGCGGAGGCGCTACGTAAAAATGGCCGGCGTAAGCGCACGTAATTTAAATGATCCCGTAGGGGGCGTGGATCATTTAAATTAGGTGCGTTCCCGCGCCGAACGTAGTTCGCATGCTCCGTCGGGAAACTTTCCCGACGTGCATTGTGGCAAATGACGTCGCAAGTACGTCATTTGCTTTAACGTGAACGTAAATGGCGTCCAGCGCCATTCACGATTCACTTACGCAAACGACGTAATTTTCAAACATCGCAATGCGGGAACGACGGGTATACTTAGCATTGGCTGCCCCTGCTAATAGCAGGAGCAGCCTTACACGGAACCCGACGAACGCAAACGACGTAAAATGCGTACGCAGGGCGCGCGTAGAGTTGTGAATCGGCGTGAGTATGCAATTTGCATACTCTACGCTGACCACTACGGGAACACCACCTAGCGGTCATCGTAAGAATGCAGCCTACAATACGACGGCATAAGAGCCTTATGCCAGTCATATCTTAGGCTGCAGTCAGCGTAACAAGCTTTCTGAATACAGAAAAGACGTTACGCCAGCGCAACTAAGCAATTGCGCTGCGTAACTATGGATACGCAGACGCAATTGCTTACTGAATCCACCCCACTGGTTATATATCACAACAAGTAAATCTGTGTCTGTAGTTTGTTCAAGCCTAAATACCATAAATAATAACATGTTATTAGATTTTTACTCCAGGAGTATATAATGAGTTTGGACATAGAGAAATTATTAATTATTGCATTACAATTTAACCAAACCCATTATATTGTATTTGACTAAAATGATTTTAGTCTACTAAAATGTACTGGAGATTTTAGTCAACAAAAATACGACTAAAAACGAAAACAATTAAAAAAGTTTGTAAACAAAAAGAGATAAAAACGAAAACAATTCAGATTACTAAAATACGACTAAAACTAAAACAATTCAGATTACTAAAGTATGACTAAATCTAAAATGGCATTTTAGTCAAAAGACTTGACAAAAACTAAATTGAAATTTGATGTCAATATTAACACTGGTTCTCCACTCTTCTTATAGAAAAAATGTGTTTCTCCCAAAATATATTTCTTACCTCGCTAATTTATAATTCTGCATTACGTACGCAGAGCAAGAAGTCTGCAATTATTTTACAACAGCTTTGAATATGTTATCTAGCTTTAGGCGGCAGAAGAAAGGTCACAGTGATATTGCTTTTTGGGTGCTCTGGGCAGTGCTATTGGATCTGTACACAAGTTTGACTTTGTTAAATTAATCTTAATGGAACATGATTTCAATTTAAAGGAACTTTAAAGCGTTTGTTAACCCCCCGGAAAAAAAAATAATGGATTCTACTCCTTTAAAGCATGTTATATGACACAGTGCTTGCCCCGTGTCATTTTGCCTCCTGTAACACCTAAAAAAACTGTCTGATCCTGCCAGTTTCTCCCCACACCTCTGTAAACTGACCACAGTGTATGATGGCTGCTGAGAACAGACACTGTGGTCAGTTTACGTGCCTCTGTCATCAGCAGCCTTTTATTCCAAGCATGCGTGGATTTTTCTCCGACGGAATTCCACACAGACGATTCGAATTTACCATCTGATTTTTGTTTCCATCGAAAGAATTTAAAACATGTTCTATTTTTTTACTCCGATGGAAAAAAGTTAGATGGGGCCCACACACAATCGGGATTTCCGATGAAACAAGTCCATCAGACTTTTTTCATCTGAAAATCCGATCGTGTGTACGTGGCATCAGTGAACTTTTTGCTTTACCCCGGAATATAAAAACACAGGTTTACTTTGAAGAAAGCCTTTCATGAAAGGAACATGGAAGCTGCCTTGGTTGACCTTTTCTTCTAAAATGCTACTTGCCTGACTATCCTGCTAATAAGAGTCGCTGACCTAAAGCAAGCAGCAAAACGCGTCAGTGTGAAAGGGGTCTTATTATTGGTTTACTGTAAATATTCTTCTGTTTTTTCCCCCTGGCCTTCTCTTGCAATGTACTGATGTGCAATGTTCTTTGTATTATCATGGACTGAATGGAGTGTCTGTAACTTACACAGTAATTCTGTATTGATTGTAATGTTGGGATCTCTCCCTTTGTTGGTGTTTAATAAAACTTATATTTGAAAAAAAAAAAGAAATATGTTATTATTGTTTTTTCTTTACTTCTAGTTCCTTATTTTTTACCTTTCTTTTCTTACTTTTTATTTTTTTTATTTAGAAGAAGTGGTATGAGGCCGTGTACACATGATCAGTCAAAACCGATGAAAACGGACTGAAGGACCGTTTTCATCGGTTAACCGATGAAGCTGACTGATGGTCTGATGTGCCTACACACCATTAGTTTAAAAACCGATCATGTCAGAACGCGGACACGTAAACCACGTACAACGGCACTATAAAGGGGAAGTTCAAATCCAATGGCGCCACCCTTGGAGCTGCTTTAGCTGATTTTGTGTTAGTAAAATACGATTTGCGCTTTTCTGTCTGTTACAGCGTGATGAATGTGCTTACTCCATTACGAACGCTAGTTTTACAAGAACGAGCGCTCCCGTCCCCTCATTTAGTCTGAGCATGCATGGATTTTGAAACGATGGTCGTGCGTACTAACAACCGGTTTTGACCTATCGGTTAGGCGTCCAATTTTAAAGCAAGTTCTCTTTTTTTGGACCGAAGGACAACTGACCGATGGGGCCCACACACGGTCGGTTTGGACCGATTAAAATGAACTTCAGTCCGTTTTCATCGGTTTTGTCCGATCGTGTGTACAAGGCCTAACATGTCTTTTCAACACATACATATCATCATGAAATGCAGCAAACATTGTACACCAAATCCTAAAGTCAAATACAAATAAATGGAAGGCGTTGGGCTGCGGTGTAAATAGAATTTGATATGTGTATTCAGCAGAGCTTCTTGTACACACCCCTGGATTATAACGTTTTCTCATGCGCTTTTTCGTTTTGTTTTGTTATGTAATATAAAGGGAAAAGCCAACACTAAACCCCAGTGGAAAGGATAAAAAGTGGGAGAGAATGGGTGACAAAAGGGGATACAAAGAGAGAGGGGAAAGAAAATAAAATAGAACAAAATGTGTTACTATTCAACGAAACAACGAAAACTTTATCCAAATTTCGATTTGTAACGGAACAAATCAAAGATGTCTACTCCGAAGCTTGCACCTTTAAAAACAAGCTGGCACTGGAAGCTTCTTTATTCCCACCATCATGGCATGATCCCTTTAAAGTTTTTAGCCACCAAGTTTGCTTGACCGGGAGCGATAGTGGAGAGGCGAGGCGGCCAGAGCACAGATGAGAGTCAAGAAGCCACTAGACATATCAACCTGTCATTTTCCACCCATAACTCAAAGGCTGCTTCTGTAAAATCTTCAGTTTTAGACGTACAACCTTTATAACATTTGATGTATGTGCAGAAATTAGCATAAAGTCAAAGTGTTTTGTAATTTTTCTTGCCCTCTCTAAAGTGTGTAAGCCTGGATAATTTTCGCTATGACCTTGCTGCTTCATATGGATAGATTTACTGCTGACAAGATTCATACACTGGCAGATAAATATAGAAATAAGAAAGTTTATATCATTGGCAGACAACCTCATGACTCCCCAATCCTTAATGTAAAGGAAAATTCCACGTGTTCAGCCTATTATTCTTCTTCTGATTCACACGCATATTTATTTACCTGATTCCCCACGCTTAAAGGGGAATGCATTAAGGTGAAAAAATATCTGACAATTACCGGCCCCCCAGCTCCCCTGTTTTAATTACCTGAGCCCTGGAAAGTCCTGCGTCGAGAACACAATGGATCTTTGTCTGGGCTTCTCGGCTCTTCATTGGATAGATTGATAGCAGCGCAGCCATTGGCTCCCACTGCTGTCAATCAAATCCAATGATGCGGGCGCCGGGGCCAAGTTTTGCACTCAGCGGCTATGGACGCCGAATGCAGGACTTGGGAGCACACCCGCAAGGTAACCCCCTTGGGAGAGCGCTTCCCAGAGGGGGTTATCTGAAGCGGGGAGAAGCTGAGAGAGCCGCAGAGGGACCCCAGAAAACGGCGTTCGGGGCCACTTCTGTGAAAAATGAGCTGCACAGTTGAGGTAAATATGACATGTTTGTTATTTAAAAAAAAAAAATTTAACCTATAGTATCACTCTAACGCGGAGTTCCACCCGTTTTTTAGTTTATTAAAAGTCAGCAGCTACATAAAGCATAGCTGCTGTGTTTTAATACTGTCCCATGGTCCTGCGATGCAGGTGCTCCTCTCCCCCTTCTCTCCTCGGCGCTGTCATGGTAACTAAGGGCACCCGGCCGTGACAGCTTACAGCTTCACGGCCGGGCACGCACTGCGCATGTCACAAAGAGCTCTCTTATTGGCCAGTCGATCTTCTGGGACCTGAGTTGTGTCCCAGAAGATTGCTGGCAGGGAGGGGCCGCCTAGGGAGAGAGGAAGAGTTGTCTAGGTCCCACGAAAAAAAGGGTACACCCCCCCCCCCCCCAAAAAAAAATGACATGCCAAAACGTGGTATGTCAGGGGGCGAGGAGTGCTTAAAGCAGAAGTTCCACTTTTGGGTGGAACTCCGCTTTAAGGGAAACTTCAATGGTTTGCAGTCAATGTTATTTACATTTTTTTATGTGTATTTATTATAAAGTTTACTATCTGATCTTTAGACCCCTTTCACACCGGGGCCGCGCCGCATTAACGGTAAAGCACCGCAAGTTTAAGCGGCACTTTACCGTTGTTTGGGCGGTGCTTTTCGGCTGCTAGCGAGGCAGTTTTAAACCCATAAAGATATGGATGAATCCTGACCTCAACCCGATAGAACAACCTCGCGATGAATTGAGCGAGTCAGGTCTTCTCATCCACAAATGCGCTCCTTGAAGAATGGTCAAACGTTCCCATAGACACACTCCTAAACCTTGTGGACAGTCTTCCCAGAAGAGTTGAAGCTGTTATAGCTGCAAAGGGTGGGCCAACTCAATATTGAACCCTACGGACTAAGACTGGGGTGGCATTAAAGTTCATGTGCGTGTAAAGGCTCAATACTTTTGGCAATATAGTGTATCATTACCGTGTTATTAGTCATAAGGCTGGAGTTGCCCTTTAAGAAAACATAAATGAATAATCTGTCTGTGAGTTGACATGTAACAGTCCCAGTCGCTGTACTGAAATGTCCCATAAATGGTTTACCGAATGACGTTGCTCTTAAACAGAATTTTCTAATTACATTTGAATAGAGCAAAATGTGAAAATGTTTTTCTTTTGGAGCAGGACTAAAAGAATTCATTGTGGCAGTTGTAGCCTGGATGGCTCCGTCATCATTCATCATTCTGTTAGCAGAGAACAGAGCGAGATCTCTGTACGTCTCTGCAGCGCTTGGCTCACCATGCACCAATTATGTAGAATAAGCATTCCCTTCCTCCTGTTATTTTTCCAGATTTCTGCATTCATAAAAAAAAAAGAGCCTTCCTTTCCTTCACTGAAAATAAACAATACTGCATAGCCCAGCACATTTTACTACAGAAGCAGCTTTCTAAAAGGCTGTTTATTCTTTCCGCTTTCAGGAAAAAACGAGGCACAGATCAGGGGAAAAATAAGCGTGTACATAATATTAGTTGATGTACACAAGCCAAGAATAACAAGAAAAATTTGCAGTACAAACCCGAAATTCACTGTTGTATGAAACACATTTCTTAAAGCGGACCTTCACTCAAAAGTGGAAGTGCCGCTGATCCTCTTCCCTACCCCCCTAACACTATTGAAAATTTTATTATATCCTCCACTTCTTGCTTAGGTGAGCTCTAGGACTCATTTCTTGCTTAGGTGAGCACTAGGACAAATTTCTTGCTTAGGTGAGTACTAGGACTCATTTCTTGCTTAGGTGAGCACTAGGACTCATTTCTTGCTTAGGTGAGCACTAGGACTCAATTCTTGCTTAGGTGAGCACTAGGACTAATTTCTTGCTTAGGTGAGCACTAGGACTCATTTCTTGCTTAGGTGAACACTAGGACTCATTTCTTGCTTAGGTGAGCACTAGGACTAATTTCTTACTTAGGTGAGCACTAGGACTCATTTCTTGCTTAGGTGAGCACTAGGACTCATTTCTTGCTTAGGTGAGCACTAGGACAACTTTCTTGCTTAGGTGAGTACTAGGACTCATTTCTTGCTTAGGTGAGCACTAGGACTCATTTCTTGCTTAGGTGAGCACTAGGACTCATTTCTTGCTTAGGTGAGCACTAGGACTCATGTCTTGCTTAGGTGAGCACTAGGACTTGTTCACACTCGACTAAGGCAGGCCATACACAGTGCAAATTCCTTTCTTGCAACCATGGTGTTCTGCCTCCAGCAGGATATCTATAAAGTAGTTTGCCTGCAATATCAGTTTTAACCACAAGATGGGGCCGATGTAAATTTACTGCTTTTGCAGAAACTAGAAACTGTCCACCTTTAATAAAAGTTCCCATCATCCTTTGGCCTAAGGAAGAGAAACAACTGCATCCTGGGAACTCAGACTCCGTCTTAGAGAGGGAAAGAAGGAACCAGCTGTCAGAGAACACGTTGGATTAAAACTTGCATCCGCTAAATGCAGCATCGCTGATGAGATTACTTATCGCCATCTACTGCCTAGCTTATTTATGGTATTTCTGTATATTTCATATACTGATATGTATCTGTATTTGTTTTTTTCTCAATAGTTTCACCCACCCTGTTTTGTTAATAAAACTTCAAGATTACACTTAGTCTTACTACAGCATAGGAGGGTTTAGCTGCATGTTGAGCTACACAGGGAAACGTGTGGCGGGGGAAGAACACACCGCCAGGAACAAAATTTGAAGAATCCCCCCATCAACACAAACAGTGCCGACAGGGAAATCCTTCCCACTAAGCAGTCGCCGGTGTTTTGTCAGATATGGCAACCCGTCAGAAAGTGAAGTGACGGAAGTGACGTTTCGTCACCGCCATCTTGCTACACCCCGCACTCCTCATAGTAAGGATACACTAAGAAGGGGGTAAGCGGACATTTTGGTACACCCACCAGTGTTTTGCTATTTACACGTTTTTTTTTAACAGTAAACTAAGTTTATATAGTCAAATACAGTACTTACAACTCAGTCTTACTGTTTAGATGTTAAGTTTTAAAAGCTGTGGCAAGCCTGCTGATCTTACAGGTTGTGAAACAAAGTAGGGGAGAGATTTATGATGTATTTTTTTTTTACTACCAATGGCGGCTATCTGCGTTTTTTTTGTCAGGCCTGCGATATTGCGGCGGACATATCGGACACTTTTGACACTATTTTGGGACCATCCACATTTACACAGCGAACAGTGCTATAAAAAATGCACTGATTACTGTATAAATGTGACTGGCAGTGAAGGGGGCGAGGAAGGGGTTAAATGTGTAAACTGGAAGTGATTCTAACTGTGTGTGGAAGGGTACTGACTGGGGGAGGTGACCGATGCTGTGTCCCTATGTACAAGGGACACAGCATTGGTCTCCTCTCTCCCCGACAGGACGTGAAGCTCTGTGTTTACACACAGAGCTCCACGTCCCTGCTGTCACCGCTGATCGCGGGAACCTGGCGGACATCACAGCCGCCAGGCACGCGTATCGGCTTCTCAGCGATGCGCCGGCACAGTGTTTCCCCGCTGTGCGCCCCCAGCGGCCCGTGCGGGGAATGTAAATAGCAGGACGTCCATTGACGTCCACCTGTCACTTGAGAGCCGCGCTGTGGACGTCTTTCGTCTATAGCGCGGGTCTCAAGTGGTTAACGAATACATAGCTGCATTTTCTTTGATCTGCCTTGAATTCAGCTTCCAGTGTGTGCTTTGCTTAGTGACAACCACAGGAGAGGATAGTAGGGGGGTATAAGAAAGGGATAAAGTGCGAGGTGCGCATGCGCGGGCGGCGGTGACGGATGTCTGTGCCGTGAGCTCCGCTCCAGGCTGACACCGCGGCGCCCGTAGCCTGGTACACGGCCGACCAGGACTGACCCAAAAGGCACTGGCGGACTCCTAAGAGAACAGGGAACAAGCTGCTACGTTCAGGTCCGCTCTCAATCGGTGCAGTATAACCGCAGCTGACAGTCTCACGATCGTGAGGAGAATCCAAGATGGCCGCCCAGCGGTTACCTCAGGTAATACAGCCTAGCCTGAGTGAACTGGAGACAGGAAGGTCAGAGCCATTGCTGGCCCCTCAAACAGTCGTCCCTGGCAATTTACATCATCCCTCACAGGGTAGCCTTAGACCCTATGGATTAGAGGGCTCATATAAAAATATTCTTATGGCAGAATTGTCCCCCACAACAAGGGATGCTGGAGCGCCATTTTCACAAAGTGCCCTCTGTCATGACGCACTTTCAGGGGGCTCCACTACTATGATGGATGAGCTTTTCCTCAAATTCTCAGTTTTGCTGGACAAAGGCTTGTCACAAACGGCAGCAAAAATAACAAATGACTTAAAAGCAGATTTTCACTCCCTGGGTTCCAGGATTGAGGCTATTGAGCATAAGATGGAGGAAACGATTTCTGCAACATCTCAGAATTATGGTCATATACAGACGCTCCAGGACCAATTGGATATGGCTATATCACGTATAGATGACCTCGAGAACAGATCACGGAGGGCGAATATTAGGATCAGGGGGCTCCCCGAGAATGTTCTTAATGTCCCTGAAGCAGTGTAGGATCTGATTAAATCTCTCCTTCCTAACATCTCCACTCAGCATCTGGAATTGGACAGGGCTCATAGGGCCCTGGGGCCCCCCAGGAAAGACGGCTCTCCTAGGGACATCATTGCAAAGCCACATCATTATTCAGTCAAAGAAGAAATCATGAGGCAAGCTCGATCTACACAGGTCATAAAGTGCCAGGGACACCAGGTACAACTCTATGCAGACCTTTCACCCTCCACCATACAGAAACGGAGATCTCTAAAGCCTCTGCTTTTGGCTCTGACCCAGAAAGCGATCAAATATAAGTGGGCCTTTCCGTTTGCGGTCAAGTTTACATTTAATGGTAAACCTTATGCCTTCTCCTCACTGACGGAAGGGGAGAGCTTACTCCTTCGCCTAAAGCTCATCTCACACGAAGCTGATATGGACACTTCTAATGCGGGCCATGGGTCCAATAAACGTGCTGTTCCCACCAGTCCACCTTCTCCCCTATGGAAGAAGAACAGGAACAAGAAAGCCAAAGACGGAGAAGCCACCTGAGGAGAAGACTCACCTGCTTCTTCTAAAATTTTCTGAGTCCCTTGGTACTTGACCCTAGGGGAACTGAGAGAGCAGATTTGTTTAGTTTCATGACTGGATTCTATTTTTGTGATGTCTCTTTTCCTTAAATCTCTCTCTATTTTGTTTTCAGGCTTCACCTGGAATTGTTTGGACCTGTCGATTTTTTTTTTTTTTTTTTTTTTTTTTGGGTCTAGCTATACAAACTTTCTTTTTTTTTTGATTTATGATGACTAGTTGTTCACTCCTTTTATTTTTGTAAATGGCCGTATGCTTTTGGGGTGTGACGTTGTTGTGTCATCGGAATCCCCTGGGGGTCGCGGTGGGCTCCCTCTGCCCCACTAGTGGGGTAGTGGGCGTCGGCGGTGATCTCTGGGGGCCATAGAGGTCTTAATGGATTTCTCTGTTTATGCTGTGTACTATTAACATAGTATATTACTTCAATATTTTATTTCTTGGGCGCCCGGTTCCGGCCTGGCTTCAATGCGCCTTCATCCAGCCTTTGGATAACTGATGGTTTCCGAGGGATGGACAGTTCGCTCCTTTTTAGGGGGAACTGAAATTGATTTAAACTTTTTGAGTGACTGGGGTTTCTCCCCCCTAGCACTCCTTTTTCCTTTTCCGGGAGACCTGTTTGTTTCTTTCCTTTTCTGTCTTCCCAAACCAAGCACTATAATGCCGTATTGCTCACGAATGTGCCTAACCTCTCTCACGTTCTCAGGTTGTTTACCACATCGATTCATTCCTAAGGGTAAGGACACTATGGATCAGAATGACTTGAATTTCAGATTGTCCCGGGATCCGAGGCTGCACTGGGTGAGTGGGGGCTGTCTCTACCGGGGTGCCAATTCTCTCTTCCATGGCTAACACGATAGGTCCCAATATCCGCATCGCCTCCCATAATGTACAGGGTATAAACTCTCCAATTAAAAGGAGAAAAGTGATGGACCACTACAAATCTCTTCACCTGGACATTATTATGTTACAGGAGACACATTTCCCGGTCCGATATAGCCCCACTTTTCTACACTCGAATTTCCCTCAATTCTACTTGGCCAGCGCCATAAACAAGACCAAGGGGGTGGCAATATTGTTCTCTAAGAAATGTGCTTTCGCCAAAATCTCTGATACGATTGATCCCGACGGGCGGTTTTTACTGGTTAAGGGTAAGATTGGGGATCAACTATTCTCGCTGGTGTCATATTATGCTCCAAATAGAGGACAGGCCAAATTTTTCAAATCTATGATTGACACCCTTTCTCCGGAATTGGAAGGTACCGTAGTGTTTGGAGGGGACTCTAACACGGCCTTGGACCAGGGATTAGACAAAACCAAGCCACTGGGGTCTCAAACAATTCGTCCCACTAGAGAAAGTCTTAAAATTGCTAAACTTCTATATGACTACGGCCTGGCTGACACGTGGAGGGAGCTTAACCCATCTAAGAGAGATTACACTCACTTTTCTCACCCACACCTCACGTACGCTCGCATAGACCATATTCTCACTCCCTCTACCGTCCTCCCGGCTGTCATATCGGCCTCTATCAGGGACTCCGCATTGTCGGATCATTCCTTGGTGATCGTCTCTCTTCAGTTGGGACTCCGGGAGGGGTCTCGTACGTTTTGGAGACTGAATGAATCTTTACTCTCGAACCCGGCTACAGTTATGGAAATAGATAGGGCCTTGAGGGAATACTTTCAGCTTAACGACACGGGGGAAGTGTCTGATGAGACACTTTGGGCTGCTCACAAGGCTTTTATCAGGGGAAAGTTCATTCAGATTTCCACACGGGTAAAACAAGAAAGGAAAGCCGAAATAGAAAAATTGGAAACTGAATATATTTCACTAAAGGCACTACACAAAAGAAATCCTTCCGGTACCTCCATGACCCAGCTAGATAATGCAAGACTGGCTCTTAACCTCGCCCTTACGACCCGGGCAGAGAAAGCTATAAGATGGAGCAAACACAAATTTCACACCCAGACCAACAGAATAGGCCCCCTTCTAGCAGCCAAACTAACTCCAAAACCCAAGCTCCTCTCCATGCCCAAGATTAGAATAGGGGGGCAACCTCCCACGACCAACCCTTCCAAAATTCTGGAGGCTTTTCATAATTTCTATTCGCGCCTCTATGACTCTCCCACTCTTCCTTCTGAAGAACTAACATCTAAATTTTTTGAGGAACTCCCTATCCCTTCCCTTTCAACGACCCACAGAGAGATTATGGATGCCAAAATCACGGTAGAAGAGGTGATGGAGGTAATTGGGGGTCTCCGACCTGGGTCGGCTCCGGGGCCGGATGGTCTTTCCATTCCATACTACAAGACTTTTTCGGATATTTTATCACCACGTTTGACCAAATTTTTTAATTCTAAAGCCAATGGCGATCCTTTTGATTCCCAGATTAACACGGCCTTCATCACAGTCATTCCCAAACCAGATAAAAACCCGGAGGATGTCAATAACTATCGTCCCATTTCCCTAATAAACAATGATCTTAAAGTACTTACAAAAATTTTAGCCAATAGATTGGCAGGGTTTATAGGGCAATATGTTCATAGGGACCAAGTAGGCTTCATACCTAGCAGGCAGGGCCCGGACCAAATTAGACGAGCAGTAGACCTAGTGTCGATCCTACAAACCAACTGGACGGGAGGACCTCCCCAAAAGGGATTCCTGTTGTCACTGGACCTCCAGAAGGCCTTTGACTCGGTGTCCTGGACTTATATTGTAACCATACTGAACAAGTGGGGATTTGGGCCTGGATTCATGGGTTTGCTCCGGGCACTGTATGCCTCTCCTAAAGCACTCATCCGGATTAAGGGTCATTACTCCAAACCTATTGTAATCAACAGAGGAACTCGACAAGGATGCCCTTTGTCCCCTCTAATTTTCGCTATGGCCATTGAGACCCTAGCAATAGCTATAAGACTGAATCCTAATATTTCGGGAGTTCATTGTGGGGATCAAACCCACAAATGTGCCCTTTTTGCGGATGACATTCTGCTCTTCTTGACTGCCCCGATGACCTCACTTCCCAATTTATGCCGCACTCTCGAAGACTTCTCTAAAATCTCGGGCTTGACGGTCAACTTCTCCAAATCAAAGGCACTTAATATTTCTCTATCCCCTCAATTAGTTCTGGACCTTAAACATTCGTTTAATTTTAGTTGGAGCGACTCCTCTATTCAGTATCTGGGTATCAATTTGGCAGCCAAGACAGAGACTCTTTATGACCTTAACTACCCCCCGATGTATAAAAAACTGGAGGCTGATCTCAATGCATGGTCTAAGCTTTTTCTCTCTTGGCTGGGTAAGATTAACTCAATCAAAATGACGCTGTTTCCAAGGCTACTATATCTATTTCGCTCCCTACCAATTCCAATAAAGAGAAATCACCTGAAATCTATGCAAAGTAAAATACTTAAGTTTGTCTGGGGTTCATCAGGATATCGAGTACCGCAGGACACGCTTTTTCGCCACAGGAGCAAGGGGGGGCTGGGACTCCCCGATCTTCACAATTATTATATCTCCGCAAGATTAGCACAATTCTCCACAATATATGCCAGGCACAATACTCCAGACTGGGTGAATATTGAGAAGCAAGCTGTCCCCAATATTCCCCTAGACTATCTCCTGTGGTCCCCTGTCAAAGCCCGCCCGGCTATCCTATCCCCAGTACTGTCTCAGTCGTTTGCCCTGTGGGACCGCCTTAGACATAACACCTGCATAACATCTTCCGCACGCCCTTTAGCTCATATTTTTAATAACCCTGACTTCCCGCCAGGACTCCATTTCACAGAGTTTAAGTGGTGGACGGACAAGGGGCTATATCGGATAGGACAGTATTTTACTTCTAGTGGTCCCATCTCCCTCAAATACTGTATTCATACACTTAAATTACCAGACTCTGAAAGGGTCCACTTCGAACAAATATCACAATTTCTACATAATATTTGGGTCTCTAAGCCTCTACCCCCTAACTTTACTTCATATGAGATCTGGTGTGGACAAGCCATGGAGGGGAGGGGAGGCATATCACTGATCTACTCGGCCCTCACTCACCCAACAACTAAAACATCATATATGACTGCCTGGGAGTCCGACTTCCAATGTGACATAAACCTGGAGAATTGGCACAAAGCTGCCTTTAGATCTTTTCGGGGTATACGAGGAGTCTCTTTAATGGAAGCAAGTGTTAAGGTAATTACCAGATGGTACTTGACTCCTTCCAGACTGGCCACCATTTACCCCACAGCTGATCCTCTTTGCTTTAGGGGGTGCCAGCTCCGGGGTACCATGGCTCATGTTTGGTGGGAATGCCCTAGGATTCGCTCCTTTTGGAGGATCATATTTACTATGATCTACAAGATAACAGGATATCGGATTCCCAGGACTCCCAATGTTGCTTTATTGAATGCTACCGTCCCTCTTCTTTCTAGATCCTCACAAAAGCTGATCCACTTCATATTACTTGGTTCCAAGATTGCTATTGCCAAATCTTGGAAACAACCCAGGCCGCTCATCTCAGTAGCTAGACAAAAAATCTCCTGGATCATGATTCAGGAGAAACTGTCCAGCATACTAGATAACTCCTCCGAGGCTTTCTATGAAATATGGACTCCCTGGGCTGACTTTGTTGGCATTCGCCTTACCTCTGATCCTGAATAAATTTGAGAAACTCTTGAATGTGAGTTAGGCATTATTCTTATCACCCTAACCTTATCCCAATTCCCTTTACCTCTTCTTCTCCTTTCCTTCTTCCTCTATATCTGTATCTATCCCTATGGGTTATCATTCTATTATCAGCTAGATTACGCATTCAATGTGGGGTTATAACTCTCCGTTATCGATTAATTTACCTTTTTGGGGGGGGGGGTATTCCTAGCGTTACCCTCAGGTTCTTTTATGTCCATTCCGCATTGGTGAGAGTGATGCGAGTCTGGGGGGGGGTCTGGGGGGACTGGGGGCCCACACCCGGGCACAGTAGGATCCCAATTGGGGTGCTGGGGGAGTGGGCTCCGGGTCTCCTCTGGATTTGTTTCCCCTTATTCAGGGTAATGTTGCATTAAATCTGTTGGATAATTGATGTAATGTCTGATTAATATTCCTTTTCTTGGCAAATTTTCTTTATCTCCTCAAGATGTTGTATTTGATCCCTTGGGGCATATGATGCCCATTTTGCTTAATGATATGTTGTAACCTGACATGAAATTTCAATAAAAATCTATTGAAAGTAAAGAAAGGGATAAAGTGGATATACAATGTATGGGGGTTGTTTTGTAACTGGGCCAGCAGTATAAGCACAGCACTGATCACTAGACCTTAACCTGACAGTAATGATTCACTCTCCATGTAAGATTCAGAAAATGTTTGCTTTCATTGCTCATATTTCCCAGCTTAATTAATGCAGAGAAATGTTCTTCATCCTTCCTATTACCCAACGAAGAGAAAAAAAAAACTGAGCGCAGCTTACAAAACTCATTACCTTCCTACAACAACTCCACATCTCCACTGTACAGGCCGCGTGTAACAGCTGAATCTGCAATTGTGTTGCTCCAGCAATTTCTCCAGCAGCCTTGATTATGACGATATCAATAAAGACTGCAGATTTAAGAGCTCTGGTGGCTTCAGAATAATAGCTTAGTTAACAAATATTTCACGGCATTAATAGAGAAAATAGAATCCTTGGCACTCCACTTGCACCACTCACATAAACATCACATTAAAACTGAACTATACTCCGATATTAACAGTCTTGCTGGGACGCATAAATGAAGAGCAGCGGGATGGATGAAAATGCTGCTGGAGGCTCCCTTCAGTGCTGCTCACATAAAGAAATACCAAGCGATTGGTCACCAGATCTCAGCGGAAGGAGAGGATCAAAGTTCAGAATGGTTCAGCCTCCTCTTGCAAACCAACTAACGTGAACAGCAAAATCAAGACTTCGGGGAGTAGATCAGATCTTCTCCTTTAGGGACCATCTGCATTGTTGTGTTTTATCACACGCATTGCAACGCTCTCAAACAGGCACTGAGGGGCAGATTCACGTAGATCGTCGCAAATTTGTGCGGGCGTAACGTATCTGATTTACGTTACGCCGCCGCAGGTTTTTCAGGCAAGTGCTTTATTCACAAAGCACTTGCCTGTAAAGTTGCGGCGGCGTAGTGTAAATCACCCGGCGGAATTCAAATTCAGCGGGTAGGGGGCGTGTATCATTTAAATGAAGCGCGTCCCTGCGCCGAACGAACTGCGCATGCGTCGTCCGTAAAATATCCCAGTGTGCATTGCTCCAAATGACGTCCCAAGGACGTCATTGGTTTCGTCGTGAACGCAAATGACGTCCAGCCCCATTCACGGACGACTTACGCAAACGGCGTAGACCCAGAGGCAACTTTACGTCGGGAAAAGCCTAACGTAAACGTAATTTTACTGCGTCGGCCGCGCGTACGTTCGGGAATTCGCATATCTAGCTGATGAGGCACCACTAATGGGCACTGATGATATGGCACTAATGGGCACTAATGAGGAGGCATTAATATGCAGCACTGATGGGTACTGATAGGTGGTACTGATATGCAGCACTGATAGGCGGCACTGACGGGCACCCAGGTGGCACTGCTGGCCACTGATAGGCCGCACTGATGGGCACCCAGGTGGCACTGCTTGGCACTGATAGGCTGCACTGATGAGCACTTATAGGTGATAAAGGGGCACCGACAAGCATCCCTGATGGGCACTGATTGGCATCACTGGTGGGCACGGGTTGGCATCCCAGGTGGGCTCTAGTGGGCATCCTTGATGGGTCTGCAATGATAATAAATGCGCTGACCCCCCCCTCCCCCCATCAGGAGAGCCGCTGATCAGCTCTCATCGTGGGCTTTTTTAGTGGTGGAAGACAGGTATTTATACTCTATGGCCCGGATTCACAAAGCACTTGCACCGACGTATCTCCAGATACGCCGCGTAAGTGCAAATATGCGCCGTCGTATCTGTGCGCCGGACCCACATACTAAGATACGCCTAAAAAACAGGCTTCATCCCACCAATGTAACTTGCCTAAGTCGGCGCAGAGTGGGCGAATATTTACGCTGGACGCATTTGGCGATCCCATTGATTTTCCATTCAAATATGCAAATGAGGGAGATACGGCAATTCACGAACGTACGTGCGACAGACGCAAGTGCACGTAAGTTATACGTACGTCGAAAAGTTATGCCCCATAAAGGAGGTGTAACTCAGCAGCATCCGTGCAAAGGGCTGCACCAGGGAACACAAGCTGGCGTATTTTATGTAGTTTACGTTGGACGTGAATATGGCTGAGCGTAGGTTACATTCACGCCGTAGTCAGTGATCCGACGTATCTTAGGGAGTATTTCCGACATGATTCTGAGCATGCACACTGGGATGCGTCCATGGGATGGCGCATGTGCCGTTTGTTATATGTATCTGTCTGTCGCTCGGTCCATCATTTGCATGGGGTCACGCCTGATTTGCATGGCTCACGCCCACTTCCACCTACGCCGGCTTACGCCTAGGAAACACAGCGCAGTTTTGGGAGCACTGGCTTTGTGAATTCAGTGCTTGCCTCTCTGCGCTGCGTACAGGAGATACGCTACAGCGGCATAAATGTGCGCCGCTGTCTGTGAATCCGGGCCACTATGTGTGTAAATTGTAATACTATTTTCCCCTGGTAACCTCTGGAGGAACCTTCGGCTTCCATGGAACCCTGCTTGAGAAATCCTGCTTTAAAGCCATTTTTGCTGTGATATTTAGGAAGTCATTGCTATATCATTGGACAGGTCTGTTTGTCTTGTTAGAGAATAGCCATTGTCATTCTCTGATGTTCTTGAAAGTGTCAAACCATCTGTCAAACCTTCAAATTGATGACACTCCTCTCCTAACAGCTCGAGTTCCACTCCTTTGTAAGAATAATTGTCTATTCATTATCCCATTCTGTCTTGCAAATATTTGAGCCAAAGATTTCTCTAAAAATAATTGTGAATAAGTAAAGAATTCGCACTACATATGACATACAGTATGTTCTAACGAGGGATTGGACCATTGATATGCACGTATATTGTATTATGTTTGGCGTGATTGGGAGGTTTACAGCATATGATGTATATGTTTGTATATATACAAAGAAAAGTCTCCAAAAATCTGGCACAATTACCGCAGAAAATGAATATATTTCACTACATGCAATGGGGTGGATTTACTAAAGGCATATAGACTGAGGACTTTGCAAGTGCAGTTTCCCCAGAGCATAGTAAATGAGGAGGGATCTCTGCTGACTTTCATCGTCCAATCATGTGCATGCAAAAATTCATTTTTTTTTTTAAATCCTTGCATTTATTTGGGAATTCTTTGCAAATTGAAGCTTTCGTCATGTACTAAGCTCTGAAGAAACTTGCACATTGCACAGTCTATTTGCCTTAACCTCTTCCCGACCGTGCTATAGCTAAATGACGGCTACGGCACAGACGCACATTTCCAGGGGGGCGTCTATTGAGGTCCTCTCAGAACCCTGCCTCCCCGCACACCCTGGGGGAACACATCCGGAGCGCTCTGTGATTGGTCTGTCCTTCAGACCAAAGAGCCAATCATAGCGGCTCTTTACCATGTGACTAGCTGTGTCCAATCACAGCTGATCGCAGTGTAAACAGGATTCGCCCGTTATCAGCGGTCCTCTCATCACGCTGACAGCACGTGAGGAGAGCAAAGCCGGTAAGCGGAATCAGGGCACTGATCATCAGTGTTCTGATTGACAGTGCAGCCCCAACAGCGCCCATCAGTGCTGTCAATCAGTGTCCATCAGTGCGGTGTGTCAGTGCCCATCAATGCCGCTTATCAGTGCCACCTATCAGTGCCCATCAATGCCGCTTTTCAGTGCCAACCAGTGTAGCCTATCAGTGAAACCACATCATCGCACATCAGTAAAGGAGAAAAATTACATATTTGCAACATTTTATAACAAAAATTCTAAAAAATGTGTTTGTGTACAGTGTAGCATGACCGCACAATTGTCATTCAAAATGACAACCTCAGCCCTGGTTCACACTGCACTTTGCCCCCTTATCCCTTGTATGTTTAATATTTGTTTGCATTTCCTGATTTTTCCTGAACTCGCACAGCTTCACTCCCCCCAGCAGTCCCGATTTCGGCCGCGATTTAAGAGACATCTGTGCAGGTTTCTGCACAGATGTCTATGTAAATCGCGGCCCCAAATCGCAAAAAGTAGTACAGGAACTACTTTTTGAAATCGGTGCAGCGCCGAAGACGTCGCACCGATTAGGACAGTGTCATTGCCGGCAAATGCCGCCGTTTTGAGATGCGATTTCACATGTGAAATCGCATCTCAAATCGAAGGAAATCGTACCCAGTGTGAACCTGGGCTCAATAATTTATTTAGGTTTCTATGCATTATTGTTGAGAGGACTGATCCAAAAAGGTAGATGCTACTCAAAATTGTCCATTATATTGTTGCATTCCTTAAATACCGCATGTCTGGACCACTACTTTATTACCACATGCATTTAATTTTTTCTTCTTTCTGTGAATTAACTTTAACCCCTTTTTATACGGTATATACAGGCATACCCCACTTTTAAGTACACAATGGGGTTTATTCAGGCCCGGACTGGGATAAAAAATAGGCCCGGGCATTTTGGATTGAGCAGCCCGTGACATGGTAACCGGCCCTTTCCCCACTCTCCACCCTGACGGAATCCTGGAAGAGGTGTGTGGTTAGGCCAGGAAAGAGCATAGGGGGGTGGAGAGCACAGGGAATAACCTTGAGAACATGGGTTGGGGTGAGAGCACAAGTGAGGCAGAGAACACAGGGAGGAAGAGGAGAGCACAGGGGGGCAGCGGAGAGCATGGGGGAGGTGGAGAGCACAGGGAGGTGGCGGAGAGCACGGGGGGGGGGGGGTGTGTGTGTGGAGATCACAGGGGGTGGGCAGAGCATGGGGGGGGCATGGAGAGCATGGGGGGGGGATGAGGAAAGCACAGGGGGTGATGTGAAGAGCACGGGGGGGGGATGTGAAGAGTGGAGAGCACAAGGGGGATGTGGATGTAGAGCACAGGGGGGGATGTGGAGAGCACAGGGGGGGGGATGTGGAGAGCACAGGGGGGGGGATGTGGAGAGCACAGGGGGGGGGATGTGGAGAGCACAGGGGGAATGTGGAGAGCACAGGGGGGGATGTGGAGTGTGGAGAGCACAGGGGGGATGTGGAGTGTGGAGAGCACAGGGGGGATGTGGAGTGTGGAGAGCACAGGGGGGATGTGGAGAGCTTGGGGGGACAAGTGAGGCAGAGAACACAGGGAGGAAGAGGAGAGCACAGGGGGGCAGCGGAGAGCATGGGGGAGGTGGAGAGCACAGGGAGGTGGCGGAGAGCACGGGGGGGGGGGGTGTGTGTGGAGATCACAGGGGGTGGGCAGAGCATGGGGGGGGGGCGATGAGGAAAGCACAGGGGGTGATGTGAAGAGCACAAGGGGGATGTGGAGAGTACAAGGGGGATGTGGAGAGCACGGGGGGGGGGGGTGGAGTGTGGAGAGCACAAGGGGGGTGTGGAGTGTGGAGAGCACAGGGGGGATGTGTAGAGCAGGGGGGGGGGATGTGTAGAGCACAGGGGGGGGATGTGGAGAGCACAGGGGGGGGAATGTGGAGAGCACAGGGGGGGATGTGGAGAGCACAGGGGGGGATGTGGAGAGCACAGGGGGGGGGATGTGGAGAGCATGGGAGGATGTGGAGAGCATGGGAGGATGTGGAGAGCACAGGGGGGGATGTGGAGAGCACAGGGGGGATGTGGAGTGTGGAGAGCACAGGGGGATGTGGAGAGCTTGGGGGGATGTGGAAAGCACATGGGGGGATGTGGAGAGCACATGGGGGGGATGTGGAGAGCACATGGGGGGGATGTGGAGAGCACATGGGGGGGATGTGGAGAGCACATGGGGGGGATGTGGAGAGCACATGGGGGGGATGTGGAGAGCACAGGGGGGGATGTGGAGAGCACAGGGGGGGATGTGGAGTGTGGAGAGCACAGGGGGGGATGTGGAGTGTGGAGAGCACAGGGGGGGGATGTGGAGTGTGCAGAGCACAGGGGGGATGTGGAGTGTGAAGAGCACAGGGGGGATGTGGAGTGTGGAGAGCACGGGGGGGGATGTGGAGTGTGGAGAGCACGGGGGGGGATGTGGAGTGTGGAGAGCACAAGGGGGGTGTGGAGAGCACAAGGGGGGTGTGGAGTGTGGAGAGCACAAGGGGGGTGTGGAGTGTGGAGAGCACAAGGGGGGTGTGGAGAGCACAAGGGGGGTGTGGAGTGTGGAGAGCACAAGGGGGATGTGGAGTGTGGAGAGCACAGGGGGATGTGGAGTGTGGAGAGCACAGGGGGGGGTAATGTGGAGAGCACAGGGGGGCAAGTGGAGAGCACAGGGGGGCAAGTGGAGAGCACAGGGGGGGATATGGAGTGTGGAGGGCACAGGGGGGATGTGGAGAGCACAGGGGGGGATGTGGAGAGCACAGGGGGAGTGTGGAGAGCACAGGGGGAGTGTGGAGAGCACAGGGGGAGTGTGGAGAGCACAGGGGGGGGATGTGGAGAGCACAGGGGGGGGATGTGGAGAGCACAGGGGGGGGATGTGGAGAGCATGGGAGGATGTGGAGAGCACAGGGGGGGATGTGGAGAGCACAGGGGGGATGTGGAGAGCACAGGGGGGATGTGGAGTGTGGAGAGCACAGGGGGGATGTGGAGTGTGGAGAGCACAGGGGGGATGTGGAGAGCACAGGGGGGGATGTGGAGAGCACAGGGGGGGATGTGGAGAGCACGGGGGGGGATGTGGAGAGCACGGGGGGGGATGTGGAGAGCACAGGGGGGGGATGTGGAGAGCACAGGGGGGATGTGGAGAGCACAGGGGGGGGATGTGGAGTGTGGAGAGCACAGGGGGGGATGTGGAGAGCACAGGGGGGGATGTGGAGAGCACAGGGGGGGGATGTGGAGAGCACAGGGGGGATGTGGAGTGTGGAGAGCACAGGGGGGGATGTGGAGTGTGGAGAGCACAGGGGGGGGATGTGGAGAGCACAGGGGGGGGTGGAGTGTGGAGAGCACAGGGGGGGGATGTGGAGTGTGGAGAGCACAGGGGGGATGTGGAGTGTGGAGAGCACAGGGGGGGATGTGGAGTGTGGAGAGCACAGGGGGGGGATGTGGAGTGTGGAGAGCACAGGGGGGATGTGGAATGTGGAGAGCACAGGGGGGATGTGGAGTGTGGAGAGCACAGGGGGGATGTGGAGAGCACAGGGGGGGGAATGTGGACAGCACAGGGGGGGGGGGAATGTGGACAGCACAGGGGGGGGGGGGAATGTGGACAGCACAGGGGGGGGGAATGTGGACAGCACAGGGGGGGGATGTGGACAGCGCAGAGGTGGGGGGAATGTGGACAGCGCAGGGGTGGGGGGAATGTGAACAGCGCAGGGGTGGGGGGAATGTGGACAGCGCAGGGGTGGGGGGAATGTGGACAGCGCAGGGGTGGGGGGAATGTGGACAGCACAGGGGGGGATGTGGACAGCACAGGGGGGGGATGTGGACAGCACAGGGGGGGGGATGTGGACAGCACAGGGGGAATGTGGACAGCACAGGGGTGGGGGGAATGTGGACAGCGCAGGGGTGGGGGGAATGTGGACAGCGCAGGGGTGGGGGGAATGTGTACAGCGCAAGGGTGGGGGGGAATGTGGACAGCGCAAGGGTGGGGGGGAATGTGGACAGCACAGGGGGAATGTGGACAGCACAGGGGTGGGGGGAATGTGGATAGCGCAGGGGTGGGGGGAATGTGGATAGCGCAGGGGTGGGGGGAATGTGGACAGCGCAGGGGTGGGGGGAATGTGGACAGCGCAGGGGTGGGGGGAATGTGGACAGCGCAGAGGTAGGGGGAATGTGGACAGCGCAGAGGTAGGGGGAATGTGGACAGCGCAGGGGTGGGGGGAATGTGGACAGCGCAAGGGTGGGGGGAATGTGGACAGCGCAGGGGTGGGGGGAATGTGGACAGCGCAGAGGTAGGGGGAATGTGGACAGCGCAGGGGTGGGGGGAATGTGGACAGCGCAAGGGTGGGGGGAATGTGGACAGCGCAGGGGTGGGGGGAATGTGGACAGCACAGGGGGAATGTGGACAGCGCAGGGGTGGGGGGAATGTGGACAGCGCAGGGGTGGGGGGAATGTGGACAACACAGGGGTGGGGGGAATGTGGACAGCACAGGGGGAATGTGGACAGCGCAGGGGTGGGGGGAATGTGGACAGCGCAGGGGTGGGGGGAATGTGGACAACACAGGGGTGGGGGGAATGTGGACAACACAGGGGGGGTGGGTGTAAACAGCACAGGGGGGGGATGTAAACAGCACAGGGGGGGGAATGTGGACAGCACAGGGGGGGGGGGGATGTGGACAGCACGGGGGGGGGGGTGTGGACAACAGGGGGGGATGTGGACAGCACAGGGGGGATGTGGACAGCAGGGGGGGGTGTGGACAGCACAGGGGGGACCTTTCCGAGACCTGTAGGAGGAAGATTGTTCTATATGCAGCAGCCCCCACTGCTCCTTTTATCCAGGTAACAGGAGGGGGGCTGTACTCACTGTTTCTGTCATCCTGTGTGTGAAGTATAAGGCGGGCATCGTGGGACCTTTCTCGGCAGGACACAGCAGCTCTAGCTCCTCCCCATTCTTAGTCACGCCCCCGGCACCGACGGCTGACCAATACGGGCGGCCGTATCGTAGGTGTCATCTAGCTCTTCCCTCTTTTGTTCCGTCCTCCCGGGGCCGATGGCTGAGTGTAGCTGACAGCCGGGCGGCCGCGGAGAGGAGAGCTGAGTGGCGCGGGCTTAAAGCGCAGCCCAGCTCTCTTGGGCCCTGCGAGGACCTGCGAGGACTTGCGGCCTGGTGGCCCTAGCGGCCGCGGCCGACCGGGCATTTGCCCGGTTTGCCCTATGGCCAATCCGGGCCTGGGTTTATTTACTAAAGCTGGAAAGAGCAAAATCAGGCTAATTTATGCATAAAAAACAATGGGCTTCCAGGTTTTATTACCAAAGCCTAATTGAAGAAGATGGGGTTAGAAGCTCATTGGTTTCTTTGCAGAAGTGAGCTTTATTTTGCGTATTCCATCTTTAGTAAATAAACCCCATTGTGTACTTAAAAGTGGGGTATGCCTGTACTGACAATTCTGAGCATTTTGCGGTAAATACAGCAAAACAGTCTAGTATATGGACAATTGCAGGATCGCATGTGATACTTAGGGGAAATGTGTCTGGACCCCTACATACCACGTGATCTGGTTCTGTGAATGGAGCCCTGTGTAATAATAAAAATAATAATAATAATAATAATAAAAAATAAATCGATGAGCTCCAATCAAGTGAATGCCTAGGCAGAGGTGATGTCAGCAGTCTGCTACAGACAGGAGCCACTATACATCTGCATTCTTTAAAGGTTTGGGTTTCGTTATGACGGTCACTCTAACATAAATAATTCCGTATATCTACCAAGCAAAGTGCCACAGAGTATATCTGCATTCAAGAAATATCTTACCACTAAAGTAAAAAAATTATAATAAAAATTAAATAATAATACAATGCACAAATATATTATATATTGCAAAATATAACATAATGCAGGTTTATTTTTGCTGGACGCATACTTATATATTGACTACAATCTGTGGGGATGTGAGACATTCTTGTATTGTATCATAGTGTCAGTGACCTCTAACAGCTGTCTGTTAATGAAGCGATAAATTCCATTAGATTGGGAAGCTGTGAAATGTTTTCCAATGGATGACATGTCACATACAGGCCCTTGCTGTGGAGTATAAAGGAGAGAAATTTGTAAGTTGCCTTTGCTGACTACTTCTAATTTTTTAGTGGTCAGACTGTTATGCTGCGTACACATGGACCGTTTTCATCAGACGAACCGATCGTGTGTGGGCCCCATCGTTTTTTTATCCATCGGTGAAAAAACTAGGAACTTGTTTTAAAATGATCTGATGGTTAAAAAAACTATAGAAAAAAACGATCGTCTGTGAGCACGTCCATCGGTTAAAAATCCACGCATGCTCAGAATCAAGTCGACGCATGCTCGGAAGCATTGAACTTCATTTTTCTCAGCACGTCGTTGTGTTTTACGTCACCGCGTTCTGACACGATCGTTTTTTTAACTGATGGTGTGTAGGCATGACTGATGACAGCTTCATCGGATATCTGATGAAAAAATCCATTAGACCGTTTTCATCGAATGAACCGATCGTGTGTACAGGGCATTAGACTAGATTCACACATATGTGGTGCGGGAAACGCAGTGATCCCTGCATGTTTCCCGCACCTCATTGCAAATCGCACTGTGTTATATACACCCAAAAGGATTGCAAAATGGTGGGTGTTTGCCCGCACAGGATTGCATGGTACAAAACAACAATGGAATGCGGTTGCGGTGCGTCTCCAAAAAAAGGTGCCTGCACGTCTTTTATGCAATGCAGTGTAATTTGAGCCCATTTAAAATAAATAGGCTCAAATCGCACTGCGCTGAATTGCACAGAAATTCCCTGCTTGCTGTCAACCTAAAAAAAAATGTCTCTGCCTGCTGTCGCATCATTCATTCACAGTGTTCTGTGAATGGGAAAACTACAAGTACCGACATCCTTTGCGGCTGTCGGCTTGTACTTTCCAATGAACTGCCATGGTGTTGTTCAGCACTCTAGTAGTTCATTGAGTCTTCCTGTCATTGTGTAAATGCTTGCCTGTAAGTTTGAATCACAAGAGGAGAAGTCGGCACTCGGAATGGAATCCAACAATGGTTTTCCTTTATTGCAAAAGCATGTATAACAGCTGAAAAGCAGCCAATGCGTTTTGGCTGTCAGGCCTTAGTCATGGCTGGCTATAACTAAGGCCTGATGGCCGAAACACGTTGGCTGTTTTAAAGCTGTTATACATGTTTTTGCAATAAAGGAAAACCATTGTTGGATTCCATTCCGAGTGCCGACTTCTCCTCTTGTGATTCGAGTTATCTGAGGCTTCCTGTAGCTCTGAGCACTGGGCGGAGCTGACATGTGAGAAGGTGAAAGCATTTACACACTTGTATTCACATAAAATTCACCTTTACAGAAAAAAAAATAGTGCAGTTGTTCACCTGCAAAAAAAATTGATTTATTTTTTTGTAAAGGTCATTGTAAACCCGGGAAAAAAAAACCCTGTAAAACAAAGGCATATAGAGCTAATATGCATTACATACTAGCTCATTATGAAATACTTACCTTAGATCAAAGCTGTTGCAGCAGTCTCCAGACACCGCTGTGACCAGCAACATGTCTCCCGGAGTTATTTCTGGGTTCGCGGAGCGGCGATGACGTCACTCCGCGCATGCACGCAGCCGGCGCGGTTGCTGAAGAAACGGCTTGAGCGGCCCGTTTCTTCAGTGCGCATGCGCCGATGACGTTGGCACAACCGTATATATGGTGAATATCTCCTTTACAGTTTTACAGTTCCTACAGGTAAGCCTTATTATAGGCTTACCTGTAGGTAAAAGTGGTGTAAGTAGGTTTACAACCGCTTTAAAGTAGAACTGAACTTTTATTATTATTATTTTGGATAGAGTAAGGGAGGGTTTTTGTCATTTGAGTTGAGATAGAACTCAAATGGCAAATAGCCACAACAGGAAGTAAAAGGAAATCCCTCCAAAGTAAGGGAATGCCACCCAAAATAAATTGATAAGGTTTGGCAGCCTTGGCTGTAGTTGTAGTTATTGATCACTGTTTGGAATTTCCTTATCTATTCTACCGATTGTATTGGCTAGCTCCATGTTTCAGCCCATTAGACCTCACTTTGCTTCTAAAGCTCCTTCTTCAACCTTGTATAAAAAACAGTTTTCCTCCTGAATGCACTGTTCATATGCCCTAACCATCCTACAATTTTAGGTCTGTGGGTATAAGTAATGTTAATGTTCTGAACATCGAACAATCAGTCCAATGAGTCAATTTTAGAACCTAGCTTTACCGTGTCTACCTCAAAGGGGGGTATAGCTTTGGGACAGGAGGTTGGGGTAACTGGTTCTTGTATTTTTGACTGGAATTTTCAATGTGCAAGTTTTTTTTTCTATTGTTTTATTATATGCTGCTGCGCAATCCAGGTGCATTATTTTGTACAGGCATACCCCACTTTTAAGTACACAATGGGGTTTATTTACTAAAGCTGGAAAGAGCAAAATCAGGCTAATTTCTGCATAAAAAACAATGGGCTTCCAGGTTTTATTACCAAAGCTTAATTGAAGAAGCTGGGGTTAGAAGCTCATTGGTTTCTTTGCAGAAGTGAGCTTTATTTTGCGTATTCCATCTTTAGTAAATAAACCCCATTGTGTACTTAAAAGTGGGGTATGCCTGTATTGTTATATGTAAAATATACTAATAAAAAAATAAATTGCTTTTAAAAAAGTGAGGGAATCCTGGGGTGTCATCAGGGTCACCAGAACCACTGTCCGCATTGGCAGATTCCCCTCTATTGGTGTTCTGATGGCAACCCAAAATGTGGGAATTTC
Source organism: Rana temporaria (assembly GCF_905171775.1). Classification (NCBI taxonomy): domain Eukaryota; kingdom Metazoa; phylum Chordata; class Amphibia; order Anura; family Ranidae; genus Rana; species Rana temporaria. The sequence continues at coordinate 370,765,389 of NC_053493.1, read as the reverse complement.
TTTCAATTTCGATGATAGCGGTAAAAAAGACAAATAGAGATAATGACTCTCCCTAACAGGGGCCACAGACAGCAATAAAAAAAACTGTTCTAACCCATTTCCACTGAAACTGAAATACAGTAAAACCTTGGATTGAGAGTAACTTGGTTTGAGAGCATTTTGCAAGACAAGCAACATGTTTTAATAAATTGTGACTTGATATACAAGCGATGTCTTCATTATACAAGTAGCGTCATGTCACAACAGAGTATAAAAGAGAAGGGAAGCATGTTTCCGGAACAAATTATGCTTCGCAATCCAAGGTTTTAACTGTACTTTAAGTTGATCCTGTGTCTTCATTAAATTCTGAGTGACTGACCTGAAAAAGGCCTCTGGATCAATTTGCACTTCGCTTGCCTCCAGATGGAACAGGAGCCAGAGGATCAGCATGTAAGGTGAGCACTTCCTGCAGTGGTGGACTACATACCTCTTTCAATTTAGGTGCCTTTAAAGCATATCAAAACCCCAACACAAAAATGTAACATGTTTCAGGTTACCAATCTTTTCCTTTTTTTTTCTTTATATCCGCTGTGTCCCAATAGAAAACAACTCGGGATGCATGCAACATCTGTGCACCCCAATGCCAACAATACACTGCCCTGCATGGAGCACGGATGTATTCACCCCGTGTGAACAAAGCCATAAGAAAGATGGACACCATTTAAAGTGGAGTTCCACCCATAAATATAACATTACATCAGTAGTTTTAAAAAAATGTCATTAGTCCTTTAAGAAAAAAAAAATTTTTTTTTAGATGCCTTCAAAGTGTTGTTCCTAGGCAGAATAGTTATTCTTCCCTCTTCCTAAACCCACTTTTTCACTTTTACCTACAGGTAAGCCTATAACAAGTGCCGTAGTTTGTCGCCATTCCACGAGTGTGAGCAATTTCAAAGCATGACATGTTTGGTATCCTTTTACCCGGCGTAACATCATCTTTCATATTACACAAAACAATTGGGCTAACTTCACTGTTTTGTTTTATTTAAATGCACAAAAAAGTGTATTTTTTTTCCCCAAAAAGACTGCTGTGCAAATACAGTGTTTCTCTAGGGTTTCTGCTAAACACACACACACACACACACACACATATATATATATAATGTTTGGGGGTTCTAAGTAATTTTCTAGCAAACAATATGAATTTTAACTTGCAAGAAACAAATAGAAATAGGCTTAGGCATGAAAATGATAAACGACACATGTGTACATGTACTGATAAGATAACATAGAGGAGAGTTCAGGGGTAGTTGAAAAAAAAATGCCCAACTGCTCCTAAACGTTCATTTACCAGCATCAGTGTACATGAGGCCTTAGTGGACCAAACTGGAATTCACAGTATAAACTCAGCCCCATCAGTATTGTAACAGCAGACTATGCTCACAGTATAAAGCCCTGTACACACGATCGGTTCGTCTGATGAAAACGGACCGATGGACCGTTTTCATCGGACGAACCGATCATATGGGGGCCCATCGGAGAAAAAAATAGAACCCGTTTTAAATATTTCTTATGGTTAAAAAAAAACGATCGTCTGTGGGGAAATCCATCGCTCAAAAATCCTCAGGATCAAGTTGACGCATGCTTGGAAGCATTGAACTTCATTTTTTTCAGCACGTCGTTGTGTTTTACGTCACCGCGTTGGGCACGATCGGATTTTTAACCGATGGTGTATAGGCAAGACTGATTAAAGTCAGCTTCATCGGATATCCAATGAAAAAATCCATCGGATTACATTCCATCAGATATCCGATCGTGTGTACAGGGCTTTAGATTGCAATCAGTGCAAATACAAAGTAAAAAACTAAAATGAGCATTCGCTTCCAAATCCGAGTACTTTCCATTAATGTATTCCCCATTACCACATAGAAAATATTACTGTATTATGAAAAAACTATATCACAAATGTTCAAACTTGGCAACATCTCCTGATACATTAATACACAAACTTTGCACTCTGTTAAAATCATATAAGCACTGATCTCAAAGTGCTTTGTACAGAATAATCCCCTAAAACCTATTACAATTGATTTAGGAATCAATGATTATTCAAATGCTAAAAGAGACAATTACAAAATAGCACTTGAACAATCTCTTAGGATTTATATTAATTATTACATTATATTTTAAAGTACAACTAAAGCCAAAACTTATTTTTTTCCGTTTTGGACAGAGTGGAGATGGATTAGAATATCTGTCAGTTTTTATTGCTGAGGAGATCCCCCCTCTCTATTTGTCCTGATTACCATTATCATTGAAAGGGAAAAAAAAATTAAAATTGGGGTTGTCCCCAGAAAAGTAATATAGCTGGATTCAGAAAGGGCCTCCTAACTTTGCGGCGGTGTAGTGTATCATGTTTACACTACGCTGCCGTAAGTTAGCGAGGCAAGTACATGATTCACAAAGTACTTGCCTGCTACGTTACGGCGGCGTACCGTAAATCGGGCGGGCGTAATGGCGCCTAATTCAAATTTAGCTGAGGGGGCGTGTTTTATGGTAATGGGGGGTGACCTTACGTGATTGACGTATTTTACGAACGGCGCATGCGCCGTCCGCCTACATATCCCAGTGTGCATTGCGGCAAAGTACGCCGCACGGTCCTATTGGTTTAGACGTAAAAAGATAGACCTGTTCCGACGTCCATACCTTGCAAGGGCTGCGCCACCTAGGGAGCAGCTTTACGTTTACGCCGCTAATTGCGACTGGCGCACGTACGTTCGTGAATCGGCGTATCTTGCTCATTTGCATATTTGACGCTGCAAACAACGGAAGCGCCACCTAGCGGCCAGCGAAAATATACACCCTAAGATACGACGGCGTAGGAGACTTACGCCGCTCGTATCTTAGCCTAATTTAAGCGTACTCTATCTGGTTTCCAGAATAAGCTTAAATTTACGACGGCGTAGATTCAGAGTCTACTGATACGCCGCCGTAACTCTCTGTGAATCTTGCTAATATTTCCCAAAATTAGCAGTAAATTCCTATTTCTTCTTCCTCTGAAACAAAAGCCGAAACTTGTGGACATGTTTCTATTTTTCAGCCTATTGTAACTGTCATTTTAATGTGCAGATACTGTTGCAGCTTGCAATAAAAAAGGAAGAGCAGCTGCACCTAACCTGATATTATGTAAGGTTTACCGGTGATTGGAGTTTTCCTTTAATTCTGGTCTGATAGCGGTTTCTGGCGCAGAGTCTTATTGTAGTTACTGTAAGACAGGCATTTCCAGTGTCTGGAGCTTAATAAGATCTTATTATAAATTCTATACAGATTAAGCTCCCAGAACTGCAGAACCATAATCACATCAGACAGGAAAGCATTCTCATTTTATGGAATATTATATCAACAATAATGCAACGTGATTAGTTGCAAATGCTTATGCAGCAGATAGCAGAAGAGATACTATATATTTTGCTATTGTGTTTTTTTCTTCGCCATAGAACTCAGCGTAGAATATAACCATCCGCATTATTAGAGTATTTATATTATTGGAGATGTCAGCTCATACTTCTTGATAGACTGCTCGAGTTATTTGCTGTGCCAGAAAGATACAATATCTCAGGAATATGAAAAACGCCAACACATTCAAAGTAAATAGAGCAGTAGCTCATGTTTTTACAAATACTTGATGATTGAGGGCACGGGTATGGAAAGACATATTTCAAGTTTAAGTATTATTATAGGGAAACCAAACTGATTTTCTACAATCTTTGCTTTACAAATAAATATGTAATACATGACCAAGGATTCCCAGAGCACTAGAAAAAGAGACAGCACAGCAAACCATAGGGGAGATTTACTGAAACCAGTGCGCTCAGAATCTGGTGCAGCTCTATAGAGCTAGGCGATTTTCTCCCCAAAAATCTGTGATTTTTAAAAAAAAAACTTGATTCATGATTCAAATCTAGTTTTTGTTTATGGACACAGCGCCGGTCCTGGGGAGCTGCGGGCAGAAGTTTTTAGGCGAGGCCGCTGCTTAGGCCTTGATTTCGGTGTCCAGCCTCGTGGACTAGGCCGAAGCCGCGCCGTTGCCTAAAAACTCCTGCCCGCAGCTCCTCAGGGCCGGCGCGGTGTCAGCGCCAGTCCTGGTGAAAAAATAAAAATAAAAAATCGATTTGCTGAAAATCTGAATTCTAGATTCAAATCAGATTCAAATAAATTTTTTTCCCAGCCCTACAGCTGTACATGGTAAGCAATCAGCTTCAGTATCCGCCGCAGAGACCACAGCTATGACTAAGCACCGAGCTGAGGTGTGAAACGTGTTAGCTGCTTGTATCCCCCCCCTCTCATACAGTATGGACTGACTGTTATGTGTCGGATTTTATCACAATAAAAGTGTTGTATCGGAGTGCAGCTGTCCAGGTGTATTCGTTTTTTTTGTCTGCAGAGACCACTTTTATCCGGAAATTTTTATCAACGTCATCCGGCACCGGCTGATCCTTTCTCCGGGCCCCTGATGGCACGGGAGAACCCGAAGAAGCCCGTCCCCTCCCGTCGCCTAAAAGAACGATCAAGCAGCGGAACTGCCGCTATGATCGTTCTTATCGTGCACAGAATCGCCGGCTGGAAGTGATGATATCTGAATGATACATGTAGCTGAAGGCATCATTCAGATATCCCCGCACAAAGTCAACAACGTCATAGGAGGTCCTTGGGCTGGAAGTGGTTAAAGAGATTCTGTAACTTTCATTCTAGGATTAAATCCTATGGGTAACTATTTTTAAAGAGATTCTGTAACTTCAACGTGAATGGCAACGTGAATGAGTCTCTTGAAAACCCACCACCTAACTGCTTATACTCACTGTTGCTAGGCTGCTACGGGTATATGGGTACATGCAACCTTCTCCCAGGATGTATAGCTCAGAGCTGAAAGACCGATCACCAGGCCTGAAAACTGTCACGTGTGGCTAGAAGGCAATATCATCAATCTTGTGTAAGAGTTCCTTCTCCAAAGGAGAACATCAGTGGCCAGGGAGAATGGTAAAAGTCAGCATAAATGGATTGGGGGATAGGCTATCAAAAGACTCTGCCCACTTAGTCCATTTAAGCACAAGCATGTTTTTTTTTTTCTATGCACTTACCTTTTAAGCCTCGTACACACGACCGGTTTCTCACGGCAGGAAAACTGCCAGGAGAGCTTTTGGCTGGGAAAACCAGATGTGTGTATGCTTCCTCGCAGTTTTCCCGTCATGGAAAACAGCCGGGAATCCCAGCGGGAAAATAGAGAACCTGCTCTCTATTTTCCCGTCGGGATTCCCGGTGTTTTTGTTCCGCCAGATCTACTATTTACCTATGGGAAACACTGCGAGACAGTGCCGATGGAGCATACACACGGCCGGGATTCCCGGCCAAACTCCATGGCAGTTTTCCTGCCGGGTTCTTGGCTTTCCCCTCGGTTTTCTCGGCTGACGTTTTGCCGCCGAGAAAACCGAGCGTTTTTCCCTAAATAGCTTCCTTTACCTATGGACTTCAGGAGAGTCAGGACGCCCACTAACACACAGCTCCTTTCTCTATCTGCAACATAGAGAGCGTCCTGACTCTCCTGTAGTCAAAAGGAGGGGGCGAGCACGGCACTCCACACCAGGGAGAAAGCCTTGCATTACTGTGTGGAGTTACAGACAGAAGAGCAGGAAGTGAGGATTTCTCAGAAGAAATAAGGACATTTAAAATCAAAATCGAAGGATGAGGTACCGTATTTATCGGCCTATTGCACGCACCAGCGTATAGCGCGCACCCCTAATCTGGACGTAAAATTCCTGATTTTTTATATTTTTTTACAGTTTTGGTGTCTTGCCCGGCGTCCATCGGCGGCCTTGTCCAGTCTGGCGTCCTTCTGCGGCCTTCGTGGTGTCCTCCCCGCTTCTCCCGCGCTGGTCTCTGAGCCGATCCCCGCTTCCCACGCTGTGTTTTAACGCCGCCGCCGACATATACCGAGCGCAGTACACTCGGCTCCTCTTGGCTTCTCTCGCATAACCGCGAGGGGAGCGAGCATGGCCGAGTGTACTGCGCTCGGTATATGTCAGCGGCCGCGTTCAAACACAGCGCGGGAAGCGAGTATCGGCGTATATCGCGCACCCACGATTTTGCCCTGATTTTAAGGGCAAAAAAGTGCGCGGTATACGCCGATAAATACGGTAAGTGAAGGAGGACTGCACTATGTTTACAACCCCTTTAAAGCGGGGGTTCACCCTAAAAAAAAATAAAAAATTCTACCATGCCATCCAGCATACTAGCGCGAGCTACAGTATGCCTTTATTTTATTTTTTGGCGCCGTACTCACAGTTTAATCCCGTAGTTACGTTTCAGACTCCCCGCGGGGAATGGGCATTCCAATGCAGAGGGGAACATGATTGACGGCCGGCTATGGCGCGTCACGCTTCCCAAAAATAGCCGAAATAGGACTTGGCTCTTCACTACGCCTGCGCAGTCAGCTCCTAGTCTGTGCGCAGGCGCCGTATAGCGCCGTGAAGAGCCGAGTCCTACTCCGGCTATTTTTGGGAAGCGTGACACGCCATAGCCGGCCGTCAATCATGTTCCCCTCTGCATAGGAACGCCCATTCCCCGCGGGGAGTCTGAAACGTAACTACGGGATTAAACTGTGAGTACGGTGCAAAAAAATAAAATAAAGGCATACTGTAGCTCACGCTAGTATGCTGAATGGCATGGTAGAAACTTGTTTTTTAGGGTGAACCACCCCCTTAAGTGATAGAGAGACTGCTGTTGGCAAATGAATACGCATAAAAGTGTGACGTTTGCAAACAAAATATTTGTCTGTTTCCATTTTATTTTTTCATATAATGTAACAGGCGTATGATCAGGAATGTGGCAGGGATGCATCTTTTACTTAACTATTTGGCACTAATAGGCATCCCTCTTTCCCATCACAGACAGCCGAGGGGGAAGGGCAACAGCCGGAGTGCCACAGACTACCGAGAATGAAGCACAGTACCCAGCACAAGGGAGCCCATTTGTTTTCAGCAGCATATGCCAAGAGAAGAGGAACACAGAATCAGCCCAGCCATTTTCTGTAATCAATGAATTCCAATCACAATATACTGCTCCGGCAGCCAGATAGATTACCTCCGCTCGCAGTGTCCGTCTTATCTCCCAAACACAGGGAAAAAATCGTTAGCTCTAGATAATGGTAATTGTCAGGCCATGGCAGCAAAGAGTTAAGTGAGATTCTGCAAATCTGCCTGGGAATTGAGAAATTACAATAATCAAGGAAAAGCATTATTAGCACATAAACACTTCCTGATTTCCTCTGCCCACAGGATTCCCAGAAATCATTTTCTGTGTTTGCTGTCTGCTTACGGATATCCAAAGTCCCACGGCTGCTCGATATTCTCATCAAGGAGCAAGCCTTATATTATTAAATATTCCAGAGAAAGTGCGTATTAAAGGGGAAATCCTCAAGACAAATCTTTCTCTGTAGTTAAAGCGACCGCTGTCTACATGTTCCGTCCATTCTTATTCCCCATATGTGGGATTTTCTGTTTTCCCTGTGCCATATGGTTATACAATAATGAACCTGAAGGACAGGCCAACATTTGTCATGTATCACTTTCACTATGAGGTCACAATAACACTTCAGAACAAGGGTTCTCTATAGAGCCCATCCTCTCCCACTTAAAGCGGAGTTCCGCCCCCCAAAAAAAAAAAGAGTTAAAAGTCAGCAGCTACAAATACTGCAGCTGCTGACTTTTAATACCTGTCCAGAGCACCCGCGATGTTGGTTCCGGAAGCCAATCTTTCCCTCGGCTCTCGAGTGGAGGCGCCGCCATCTTCGGTAAGAGAATCAGCAAGTGAAGCCTTGCAGCTTCAATTCCTGGTTCCCTACTGCGCATGCATGATCCCACTGGTCCCTGCTGTATTCTGGGACCTGTGTGTCTCCCAGAAGACAGCGGAGGGGGGATGGAGTAGGTGCCGGACGTGGCGTTGATCTATGCCCGGAAGTGGGAGCAAATACCTGGATTACTCCGGTGTCTGCTCCCTCCACCCCCCTGAAAGGTACCAAGTGTGACACAGGAGGAGAGGAGGATTCCAAAAAGTGGAAATTCCATTTTTGGGTGGAACTCCACTTTAAGGCTGGCACACATGGGTCGGAATATCAGCAGGTAGTGGCGACTTCAACTGAAACTGGAGGACATTAAACCAGTGTGAACAGCAGGCTGACCAACAGAAGCTGGTAAAAATACCTGGTGCTTTATGTTATGGCACTCCATGTGACCTCCTTCCATGATGCAGTGCTGGGACCTAGTAGGTAATGGCTAAGCCTAAATACAATGATCCAGATGAAACTTGCAGTGCTGTTCCAAGCTAAGACAGAGATCTCCCTGCCCGTTGCAGTGAAGGGAGCCGCCGTCAGTGCACCATTCAGAGGAGTAAGAGCATTATCAAGGAGAAGAAAGGGCGCCACTCACAATCCAGTGCATTAGTATGAATGTGGCCTCAGCCAGCGTTGTTACAGCCATGTCCACCTGATATGTATTGTTCCGCTCACCGGGGCTTGGTCACCAAGCCCCAGTGAGTGGGGTAAAACATTTCAGGGGACATGGCTAGAGTGATGCTGGCTGAGACCACATTCATCTACATAATAATGCACTGGGTTGGTATGCATCGTCCTTTCTTATCATTCTCTTTGATAAACCTAAACACTGTCACATGACAGTGTAAGCTCTAACACCACCCCACACAAGGCTTACACTGGGCATTTTTGGGTAGCCATGATGGCGAAGGTGCTCTGCAAAGTTGAGTATAAGTAGGTCAAGGGTTGGGTCTATCTTCGGAAGAAGCTAGTAGATACGTAACCCTCTAGCCGCATCCTTGAACACTCCTCATGCTGGCCATACACACTATACGAAAAATTGTCCCAAATTCTGTCATTTAGACAGTTTGTTCGTTTTTCAGACAGTTAGGCCCAGATTCTCAAAGGACTTACGACGGCACAGCGCCATGTACGCCGTCGTAAGTCCTAATCTGGCCCTTCGTATCTATGCGACTGATTCTTAGAATCAGTTACGCATAGATATCCATTAGATCCGACAGGCGTAAGTCTCTTACGACGTCGGTTCTACACTGCAATTTTTTTTTGCCCGCTAGGTGGCGCTTCCGTCGATTTCCGTGTCGAGTATGCAAATTAGCTAGATACGCGAATTCCCGAACGTACGCGCGGCCGACGCAGTAAAGTTATGGCGTTTACGTTAGGCTTTTCCCGGCGTAAAGTTGCCCCTGCTATATGAGGCGCAGCCAATGTTAAGTATGGCTGTCGTTCCCGCGTCAAAATTTTTAAAAGTTACGTTGTTTTCTTAAGTCGTCCGTGAATGGGGCTGGACGTCATTTCCGTTCATGTCGAAACCAATGACGTCCTTGCGATGTCATTTGGAGCAATGCACACTGGGATATTTTACGGACGGCGCATGCGCAGTTCGTTAGGCGCGGGTACGCGCTTCATTTAAATGATACATGCCCCCTACCCGCCGAATTTAAATTTCGCCGGGTGATTTACGCTACGCCGCCGCAACTTTACAGGCAAGTGCTTTGTAAATAAAGCACTTGCCTGAAAAACTTGCGGCGGCGTAACGTAAATCTGATACGTTACGCCGCCGCAGAGATACGCCCAGTGGACAAGAATCTGGGCCTAACTGACAGTTTTTGAGCAGAAAAAACAAAGGTCAAGTTTGGAAATTTTCTGCCGAACGAACGATAAATTGAGTTTCCTGTCCGAACTGTCTGCACTAGATGTATAAAAAAAACGAAACATATTTTTTTTATTTATGTCCTCTGAACGATCATTACATGATGGCACCATTGTTTGCGCTCACGGCCGAATGTTCATTTTTCGAAAATGGGTTTGGCCGATTTTTTGTATAGCGTATGGCCAGCATTAGTTACATAGTTATGCTGGCCATACACTATACGAAAAATCGGACAAACCCATTTTTGAAAAACGAACATTTGGGCGTGTAAGTGCAAACGATGGTAAATAAAAAAATGTTTTTTTTACATATACCTAGTGCAGACAGTTCGGATGGGAAACACATTAAACTTTCAATTTATTGTTAGTTCGGCAGAAAATTTCCTAACTCGTCCTTCGTTTTTTCGGGTCAAAAACATCCCAATGATTATCGATTTTGTGCCCATTAACTGTCCGAAAAATGACCGTTTAAATGACCGATTTTCGACCGATTTTTCGTCTAGTGCATGTCCAGCATTAGTCTGGTTGAAAAAATACACAAGTCCATCTAGTTCAACCAATATGAGGGGGGGATTGTTAAAAAATAAATAAATCATACAATCTTATACTCACAGTTGATCCAGAAGAAGCCAAAACAACCCCAGCAAAGCATGAACCAATTTGCTACAGAAAGGGAAAAAATCCTGATCCCCCCCCAGAGGCAATCAAATATCCCCTTGATTAACTTTACCTATAAATGTTAGTATCCAGTTGAGAACAAGTTTTGGTTTCAGAATTTGAGGGATTGTCCCTCAAAATCTTCTTCTGAAACTGAAATTTGAAGCAGAACTAAACCCAACGGTTTAACTGTTTCCTAAAACAGTTATGCCGCGTACACACGAGCGTTTTTCATGACGAGAAAAATTGCATTTTTTAAATTGGTCGTGAAAAATGGTCGTGCGTAGGCTCCAGAGCATTTTTCTCGATGAGAAAAACAGCCGTTAAAAATTTAGAACCTGCTCTATTTTTTCTCGTTGTTTTTTTATGTCGTCGTTTTTTTCGGCATGAAAAACGGTTGTGTGTACGCTTTAACGAGGGCGAAAAAAAACGTGCATGCTCAGAAGTTACGAGACGGGAGCGCTCGTTCTGGTAAAACTAGCGTTCGTAATGGAGATAGCACATTCGTCACGCTGTAACAGACTGAAAAACACGAAGACTGAAAAGCGAGAATCGTCTCTCACCAAACTTTTACTGACATGCAGTAAGACGAAATCAGCAAAAGCAGCCCAAAGGGTGGCGCCATTCGAATGAAACTTCCTCTTTATAGTGCTGTTGTGCGTGTTGAACGTCACCGCGCTTTGATCAAGCATTTTTTTTCACGATCATGTGTAGGCAAGACAGGCTTGAGAGGAATCACATCGAGAAAAACTTTTTTTTTTTTCAGGACATGAATAACGGTCGTACATTCAAAGCATGTCCTTCCTAAAGGACACAAGGGTCACCGGGAGGAACCACTGAACAATGCAGAGACCAGGACACTCCTAGAAATGTTGGTTTCAGAAGAAAGCTTTGCTGGAATTCCTTCCAAACAAAGATGGACAGCATTGGACTCACATCAACGGTAAAGATGGAACCTGTACACCAATATAATATTTTATAGGCTAAATCTGGATATAAGTGGAAGATTTTCATTCTAACATTTGTACAAAAATTATAAAAAAAAAACATTCTTTCTCCTTATAACTGAGCCAAATAATTTTGTTCAATAGGCCTTAAAGTGGAGGCTCCGCCGATTTTTATTTTTTTTAAAAGCAAACAAATACGGCAGCCGAGGCTGAGCAATCACTCAGTCCTCTCCTGCTTCCCCTGCCATCCTCGGTGAGGGAATCAGGAAGTGAAGCCTTGCGGCTTCACTGCCCAATTCCCTACTGCTCATGCGCGAGTATCGCGGTGCGCCGTCACTGGTTCCCGCTCTCTCCTGGGAACAGTGTTTTCCAGAAGACAGTGGGGGGGGGAGTGACGTGACGGGCTGGATTCCCCGCAGGCATCAGAACCCCGGAAGTGGTGCAAATACCTGTCTTAGACCCTCTCCCCTGAAAGGTGCCAAATGTGACACGAAGGGGGAAGGGATCCAAAAAGCGGAGGTTCAATTTTTGTGTGAACCTCCGCTTTAAACTGTTGTGCAGACCTACAGTACTACTTGAAAGGAACCCTAGATGTTTTAAACAGACTAAAAAAAAACACATTCACGGTTAAAATTTTGTTCACTTCCACTTCAGCCCCAGACCATTTGGCTGCCCAAAGACCAGAGCACTTTTTGCGATTTTGCACTGTGTCGCTTTAACTGACAATTATGCAGTCGTGCGACGTGGCTACCAAACAAAATTGATGTCCCTTTTTTTTCCACAAATAGAGCTTTCTTTTGGTGGTATTTGATCACCTCTGCGGTTATTATTTTTTGCGCTATAAACAAATAAAGAGCGTAAATTTTGAGAATTTTTTTTTAATATTTTCTACATTTTGCTATAATAAATATCTCCCAAAAATATATAAAAAAAATTATTTTTTTCCTCAGTTTAGGCCGATACGTATTCTTCTACATATTTTTGGTAAAAAAAATCGCAATAAGAGCTTATTGATTGGTTTGCGCAAAAGTTACAGTGTCTACAAAATAGGGGATAGATTTATGGCATTTTTAGAAATATTTTTTTTTTTTACTAGTAATGGCAGCCATCAGCGATTTTTATCGTGACTGTGACAATATGGCGGACACATCAGGCCTCGTACACACGATCGGTTAACCAGAGGACAACGGTCTGAAGGACCGTTTTCATCGGTCAAAACCGATCGTGTGTAGGCCCCATAGGTTATTTAACCATAGGTTAAAAAAAAGCCAACTTCCTTTAAAATTTAACCAATGGATTGGTAACCGATAGGTCAAAACCGATTGTTAGTAGGCACAACCATCGGTTAAAAATCCGTGCATGCTCAGAATCAAGTCGACGCATGCTTGGAAGCATTGAACTTCGTTTTTTTCAGCACGTCGTTGTGTTTTACTTTACCGCGTTCTGACACCATCGTTTTTTTAACCAATGGTGTGTAGGCGCGACGGACCATCAGTCAGCTTCATCGGTTAACCTATAAAAAACGGTCTCATCAGATGCACTGATCGTGTGTACGAGGCTTAAGACACTTTTGATGCCATTTTGGGACCATTGTCATTTATACAGCGATCCGCGCTATAAAAATGCACTGATTACTGTAAAAATGACACTGGCAGTGAAGGGGTTAACCCGTAGGGGGCACTGAAGGGGTTAAGTGTGTCATAGGGATGTGTTCTAACTGTGGGGGGTATGGGCTACGAGTGACACGAGACTGATCACTGCTCCCGATTACAGGGAGCTGTGATCAGTGTCCTGTCACTAGGCAGAATGGGGAAATGCTTGTTTACATCAGCATTCTTCCTCTCCGTGAGACAATCGCGGGACTCCCGGCGCACATCGAGTCAGCGGGACTCGCTGTCACACTCACGGAGCTCGCGGTGGGCGCACGCACTCGCCCACAATGCCGCTTCTTAAAGGGCAACGTACAGGTACGTTGATATGCCCATCCGTGCCATTTTGCCAATGTATATCGGCGTGAGCCGGTCGGCAAGTGGCTAGAGAACAATTTTTCATCCTGCTCTCTAAATTTCCCCTAAATGAATGTCAATTTGACCCCACTAACCGTTAGAAAATTCAACAATGTCCAAAAATGACAATTTTTGAGCGAAATTCTATAATTGCATGGCCAGCTTTAGGTTCAGGGCCATTCAGAATATGAGAATACTGGCAACATTAGCAATGTAACCAGCGGGATGCGCACAAAAATGCTATAATGATATTTTTTAACCCCTTTGCAGACCGGCAGCGTCCAGTCATTCCGTTTAAATGAAAAATGTTTATGTTTGTCTGGGGTGTACCTTTAAAGCTTGTGCCTTCTTCATGTAGAGATTTTGCACTGATAGTTTTAAGTCATTTACAACTTCAAACACAGCTTGGAAAAAAATCAATATGTGAATTATGGAAGAATATGAGCAGAAGTCATGTCTCCTGGTGACCGCAGATAAATAGCTTCCCTCAGGACTGGCACGAGTCTGCGCTTATCCTGTCAAATACAGTGCCGTAAGACGGCAAAAGAGCAGTCTAGCATGCAGCACATAAACGAGTTTCAGTAGTAGCTGCAAGCCAGGCCGTAAAAGCGGATTACTAGAGCAAACTGTAGTTTTGGAAGTATTACATTTTTTTTTTTTGCGTCCACATCATAAAAAGTAACACGTTCGTGCTGGGTGAGCGGATGGAAATTCTGGAGACATCTGATTCAGAGATCTTTCTGGTCATCATCTGTGTTGGTTTCAACAAAATGCAGGAATTTAAAAACACCTTTGTCTTTTTTTTCCCACTGCATATTAGAGCGGCACGATTCTGGCTAAAATGAGAATCGCAATTCTTTTGCTTAGAATAAAGATCACGAATTCTCTCACAATTCTCGTGGTGTAACATCTTCTTTCACACATACAAAAAAAAATTGGGCTAACTTTATTGTTTTTTTTTTTTTTTTTTTCCATTAACCACTTAAGCCCCGGACCAAAATGCAGCTAAAGGCCCAGGCCAGGTTTTGCGATTCGGCACTGTGTTGCTTTAACAGACAATTGCACGGTCGTGCGACGTGGCTCCCAAACAAAATTGACGTCCTTTTTTCCCCACAAATAGAGCTTTCTTTTGGTGGTATTTAATCACCTCTGCGGTTTTTATTTTTTGCGCTATAAACAAAAATAGAGCGACAGTTTTGAAAAAAAATCTATATTTTTTACTTTTTGCTATAATAAATATCCCCCAAAAATATATAAAAAAAACGTTTTTTTTTTCCTCAGTTTAGGCCGATACGTATTCTTCTACATATTTTTGGTAAAAAAAAAATCGCAATAAGCGTTTATCGGTTGGTTTGCGCAAAATTTATAGCGTTTACAAAATAGGGGATAGTTTTATTGCATTTTTATTATTTATTTATTTTTACTACTAATGGTGGCGATCAGCGATTTTTTTCATGACTGCGACATTATGGCGGACACTTCGGACAATTTTGACACATTTTTGGGACCATTGTCATTTTCACAGCAAAAAATGCATTTAAATTGCATTGCTTATTGTGAAAATGACAGTTGCAGTTTGGGAGTTAACCACAGGGGGCGCTGAAGGAGTTATGTTTCACCTAGTGCGTGTTTACAACTGTAGGGGGGTGTGGCTGTAGGTCTGACGTCATCGATTGTGTTTCCCTATAAAAGGGATGACACATTCGATGCGCCGCCATAGTGAAGCACGGTGAAGCTGTGTTTACATACGGCTCTCCTCGTTCTTCAGCTCCGGGGAGCGATCGCCAGGGGGTGGCTAGAAACGAATAGCCGCCCCCTCATCCCAGATCGCTCCCAGACAATTTCCGACCGCTGCATGTACCGGGGGGGGGGGTCCCGATCGGACCACCGACCCACGTCTAGGCAGGGACGTACGGGTACGCCCATCTGCCTGTACGTGCCATTCTGTGGACGTATATGTACATGCGGCGGTGGTTAAAGTGTATTTTTTTTTTTTAAATGTGTTTGAAAAACATTTTATTCTCTAGGGCAGGGGTGCCCAACCTTTTGAAAAATGGGGGCCACAAAAGCGACTTGGTAACCGGTCGCGGGCCACAATGAGTGGAGCGGACACGGAAGACAGAATCAGTGTCCATGTATATGCAGAGGCGAACACGGACACAGCCCACTCTACTCTGTGTGCCCTCCCATCCGATTCAACCAGATGGAAAGGGACAGACCCTTTTCTGTTTTTTTTTTTTTTTTGTGGATTGGATTGGAGGTAGGTGGGTGCAAGTGGACACAAGTCTGTTTACATCTGTCGCACCATAGAGATGAATGGATGGTCTGTGTGAGTTGAACTGATCATGTGAAATGGGCCTAAGGCTGCTTTCACACGGGTCGGCAACATGCGATCTGGACTTGCGAACCTGCCATCCCAAAACAGGAGGTCGCGGGCCACATCAGAGGGCTCTGTGGGCCACATGTGGCCCCTGGGCCGTTGGTTGGGCACCCCTGCTCTAGGGTCTCTGCTAAAAATATATATATATATATATATATATATATATATATATATATATATATATATATATATATCATGTTTGGGTGTTCTAAGTAATTTTCTAGCAGACAAGTGTCAGAAAATAGAGCTTTCTTTTGGAGGTATATGATCACCTCTGCGGTTTTTATTTTTTGCGCTGTAAACAAAAATAGAGCGAAAATTTTGAAAAAAAATGAAATATTTTTTACTTTTTGCTATAATAAATTTCCCCAAAAAAAATATAAAACATTTTTTTTCCTCAGTTTAGGCCGATACGTATTCTTCTACATATTTTTGGTTAAAAAAAAAATCGCAATAAGCATTTATTGATTGGTTTGCGCAAAAGTTATAGCGTCTACAAAGTAGGGGATAGTTTTATGGCATTTTTACTAGTAATCAGCGATTTTTATCATGACTGCGACATTATGGCGGACACATCGGACACTTTTGACACATTTTTGGGACCATTGTAATTTTTACAGCGATCGGTGCTATAAAAATGCACTGATTACTGTGAAAATGACACTTGCAGTGAAGGGGTTAACCAGTAGGTGGCGCTGTAGGGGTTAAGTGTTTCCTAGGGAGTGCTTCTTTACTGTAGGGGGGATGGGCTGTGTGTGACACGTCACTGATATCCACCCTGACTACATGGAGCGGAGATCAGTGACATTGTCACTAGGCAGAGCGGGGAGATGCTTGTTTACATTAGCATCTCTCCGCTAATATCTCGGCGAGACGATCGCGGGTATCCACGCGGCAATCGAGTCCGCGGGACCCACGGTCGGGCTCACGGAGACGAATTGGGACGAATTGTGCCCCAAGGGCCGGATAAAAACTAGTAAAGGGCCACATCTGGCCCTCGGGCCGCAATTTGGAGACCCCTGGTTTAAGTAATAAAACAGGAATAAGTTCTGGATAGCCGCACTCCAAAAAAAGTTTTTGCCTTTTATTCAAAAATTGAAATCAAAAATACATGCCACAGCAGAACGGACATAAGAACTGACGTGTTTCACACTAACAAACAGTGCTTAGTCATAGAACGGTAACTAAGCACTGGAGGAGAGGTTTCCACCTTTGTTTGACCCACCTAGAGCGGTGATATCCCCTTCCCTATCTGATGGTTTAAGGCCTTCACGCTATTGTTAATCAATAGAGGCCGGAGCCACGTATGCGACCTACACAGGGCAGGGATATTCTGAAAGTTGGCACATAGCCGGCTATTATCCTCTGCTAAGGAATTAGGCCTTCCCTGTGATCCTTTGAAATAGTACACATCATTTTCTGGTCCCTCTGTGCCTCCTGTGGTCACCCGCTGTCCGACACTGTGCAGAGAAACCTCTATCGATTACCAATAGTGTGAAGGCCTTTAAACCATCAGTGGCTGTTAAATTCCCCTGAAGAAGCCCCAAAGGGCGAAACCTCTTGGGAATCTATACAGTCATACTGCTGCACAAATTAAAACTATCATAACCATGTAACAGATGTGTATGCTTTTACAATTGAATGTTTTTAATACTAATAATAAATGTTGAAATTTTAAACTCTAGTTTGTCAATATGTATACCTAAGCACCCTTTAAAAAACCCATTCATTTATTTGTTCCACTGTCCACTATTAATACTCTTTCTTGTGAAGATCTAAATATTCTACTCCCCTCACAGCCCCTACCATTTGTTTCACCAGCCCCTCCCTTTTAGAGTGTAAGCTCGCAGGAGCAACAAACTGAGATGCCAATATTTCTGCTATCAACTTCAGAGACAACATGTTTACTTGTATAATATTCCCACTAACACACAGATTTTCTCTCTATCTGCAATGTAGAGAGCGTCCTGACTCTCCTGTAGTCCAAGGGAGGGGGCGAGCACGACACTCCACACCAGGGAGAAAGCCTTGCATTACTGTGTGGAGTTACAGACAGAAGAACAGGAAGTGAGGATTTCTCAGAAGAAATAAGGACATTTAAAATCAAAATCGAAGGATGAGGTAAGTGAAGGAGGACTGCACTAAGGTAAAGGAAGCTATTTAGGAAAACGGTCATCTGTATGTTTGTTTTTCGTCAAGAAAACTGTTGTGGTTCTCGACGAGAAAAAAAGAGAAGTTCTCTTTTTTCTCGTCGGGAGTCTCAATTTACTTGTCGTGTTTCTCGTCGGGCTGGTTTACAACGAGAAACACGTTCGCGTGTATGCTTAGAAACCCGCGCATGCTCAGAATAAAGTATGAGACAGGAGCGCACCTTCGGTAAATGTAGCGTTTGTAATGGAGATAGCACATTCGTCACGCTGTAACAGACTGAAAAGCGCAAATCGTCTCTTACCAAACTTTTACTTAACACACAGTAACATGAGATTAGCAAAAGCAGCCCCAAGGGTGGCGCCAGTGGAATCAAACTTCCCCTTTATAGTGCCGTCGTACGTGTTGTACGTCACCGCGTTTGAGAACGACGAGATTTTGTCTTGACAGTGTGTACGCAAAGAAAGCTTGACAAGATTCTCGACAAGCCTGACAAGGAACTCGTCGACGAGTTTCTCGGCCGTGTGTACAAGGCCTCAGAGGTGTTTTGTAACAGAGCCAGCTCCCTGCTAATTTATTTTAGCAACCTCCCCAGAAATTTCAGGCTACTTTTATCCGATGTGTCCAAAAAAATTTCAGGAGTTATCAGGCTGATAACAGAGGAACAGTCCAGGAGAGAACTAGGGGACTTAGCTCATTGAAGAGAGATAACAAAATAATGCAGATATATGTGCCCAGCTCAAATTTCATGAAATAGCTTTACATCCACTTTAACCTGCCAGTGGTCATAAATTTATGGCTGATCGGTGCATATTCATTCAAAACAAAGTCATTTGTAAATTGTTCTATATAATTATAGATTCCTTCTTTGTTTGATCTATATACTATGGCCCGGATTTACAAAGCACTTGCGCCGACGTATCTCTAGATACGCCACGTAAGTGCAAATATGCGCCGTCGTATCTGTGCGCTGTACCCACAAACTAAGATACGCCTAAAAAAAGGTTTAATCCCACCAACGTAACTTGCCTACGCCGGAGTAAGGTGGGCGCACATTTACGCTGGCCGCATGGTGGCGCTGCCATTGATTGCCTGAAATAGCAGAGAAAGAACAATGCTTGTTTGCCGAATGAATACAATGGATGATATGCATCAGTGTTATGCATAAATGTTAAAGACGTCGCCTTCTGATAATGCTGGTTGATTCACTGTAATGCTCATGTCACATGGACAATTCTGCCGCTAGGGAAAAATTGCCAGCAGTAAAATCGCTAAAGGCCAGCGGCAGGATCGCTAAGAGGCTGCCTGTCTCTCCCTAGGCAATCACTCCCTCGCTAGCTGAGACAGCAAGAGATCGCTCCCATTGCTAGCTATCAAGATCTGGCAGCATTCAGGGCCAGTGTGGGAGCGATTCCGCTGGGGAGGGAGCGAGTCCATAGAGGCAGACAGTCTCTTAGTGCCTTTAACGCCAGTGATTTTGCTGCTAGCTGTGTGACATCGGTCTAATACAGGTCTTCAAGCTGCAATATGTTCTGACCTAGATCAAGTATGCAAATTGTATTTATTTATTATAGGTATTTATGTAGCGCCTACAATTTACGCAATGCTTTACATACAGTATACACTCACCGGACACTTTATTAGGTACACCTGCTCAAATTGCTTGGTAACACAAATTGCTAATCAGCCAATCACATGGCAGCAAAACAATGCATTTAGACATCTAGACATGGTGAACACGACTGGCTGAAATTTAAACCGAGCATAATAATGGGGAAGAAAGAGGATTTAAGTTAAATGAAAATATAATAAAATATTCATAATTCTGGAAAAAGGTGAAGATGGGAACTGTAATAGGATTTGATGAACGCAGATAAGGAAGGGAGGGCCAGGATTCGGTAGCCAAATCGGGTGGTCAGAACAAGCCCGGAAATCAGGATGCCAGAGACCAACGCAGTTAGGCCTCGTACACACGTCCAAGGAACTCGACAGGCAAAACACATCGTTTTGCTTGTCAAGTTCCTTGTGAAGCCGCCGAGGATTTCGGCGAGCCAAGTTTCCTCATTGACTAACGAGGAAATAGAGAACATGTTCTCTATTTGGCCCGACGAGATCCTCGTCGGCTTCCTCGGCCAAAAGTGTACACACCACCGGGTTTCTCGGCAGAATACGGCTCCGATCGAGTTTCTGGCTGAATTCTGCCGAGAAACTCGGTCGTGTGTACGGGGCCTCAGAGGCAGCAGACAGGATCAGGAATCTTTTTTGTCTGCACCGAAGTTGGGAGGGACAACGTGATGGTATTATTAAATGTGTTTTATTTTTGTTGTATAATGTGAAAAAATCCAATAAAAACTAGTTGATTGAAAAAAAACGTGACATTGAACGTGGTGGCATGGTTGTTGGTGCCAGACTGCTGGTTTGAGTATTGCAAAAACTGCTGATCTACTGGGATTTTCACGCACAATCATCTCTCGGGTTTACAGAGAATAGTCCGAAAAAGAGAAAATATCCATTGAGCGGCTGTTGTGTGGAGGAAAATATGTGAAGAATTAAGGCAGTTCTGAAGGCAAAAGGGGGTCCAACCTGGTACTAGCAAGGTGTACCTAATAAAGTGACAGATGAGTGTATATTGTACATTCATGTCCTTTTCTCACAAGTTTCCTTTAACTCAGTGGTCTCCAAACGGTGGTCCGTGGGCCAGATGTGGCCCTTTGCTTGCCTTTGTCCGGCCCTCAAGGGACTTTTTTTCTCTCTAATACAAAGCACTTTTCCTCCCACTGACACCAAAGATGAAGCACTATTACATCCACTGACACCAAAGATGAAGCACTATTACATCCACTGACACCAAAGATGAAGCACTATTACATCCACTGACACCAAAGATGAAGCACTATTACATCCACTGACACCAAAGATGAAGCACTATTACATCCACTGACACCAAAACGTGAGTATAATTTCTCCAATGGAACACTGATCCTTCCATTTCAATAAAACAACAGTGCGCTAAAATCAACCTCCTATTAATGTGGCACAGTAGTCATATTGCACATCTAAAAATTACAAATTATATGCAAAAAAATTGTGACTGATAAATGACTCCTGTGTAAACAATATTCAAACGCCACCTGAATATGTTCACCTCCTAAGGCGAATAGGTGTGTTCCGTTTTTCATTAAAATCAGTCCATAAATCAGTGTCCCGCTGACTTGTTTCTATTTTCTCTAAGGTTCTCAGTGTAGGATGGTTCTCAAATAGAAGTAGAAAAACAAATCATTGTGCAGTGCTTATCTATTGTGTTAATCTGAAAAGCAAGTAGCAAGTGCCTCCTCACTCCACATCTAGTATGCTGAAGCACCGTAGATGTCATCACTAGGCTCCTTCCCGACGCGTTGCATCACATGTCACGTGACTTTTTCAAGGACCTTCGTTGGTGTCACTGGGATCCTTCAATTGACACCAACAATAGGGCACTATTCCTTTCCACTGACATTAATGATAGGGCACTGTTCCTCCCACTGAAACCAACCATGGGGCACTACTCCTGCCACTGACACCAACCATAGGGTACTATTCCTCTCAATCACACCAATGATGGGGCACTATTCTTCCACTAATACCAATAATGGGGGAATATTTCTCCTCCCACCAATGCTAAGGTATTTTCTACTTCCACTTACCACAGTCCAGCTTACCTAAAGTCTTAGGCCCTGTACACACGTCCGAGAAACTCGACGGGCAAAACACATCGTTTTGCTCGTCGAGTTCCTTATGAAGCCGCCGAAGATCTCGGCGAGCCAAATTTTCCCATTGCCCAACGAGGAAATAGAGAACATGTGTACGGGGCTTTAAAGACAGTAAACTAGCCCTTTGTTTAGAAAGTTTGAAGACCCCTGCTTTAAATTAATGTAGAAAACAGAATTTGGGTTTATGTTGGACATTTACTCCAAAAAGTCAACCTGTGAAGGCTCATTGGTGCTCCACTGCAATGCACATGTTTTATTGTGATGGTTCCACCTTGTCTGAATGGTCTTTGTATGGAACTCACAAAACACCAATCCCAATCTGCAATCCCAATGTGCTGGTAAAGCAACTCTAAGACCCTAACGTTTTAGGGCGTTTTTGCAGTGCCTCAGTGTGAAAGGGTAAGGTGTTTTTACAGTGCTTTCAATTCATTTCAATGTAGAGGGGCGTTTTTGGAGCGTTTTTTTTTAAAGCCCAAAAGCTGCTCCAAAGATGCTGCTTGCAGGACTTTTCTAAACTCCCTGCCAGCGCAACGCCTCAGTGTGAAAGGGTAAGGCGTTTTTACAGCGCTTTCAATTCATTTCAATGGAGAGGGGCGTTTTTGGAGCATTTTTTTCAGCGCCCAAAAGCTGCTCCAAAGATGCTGCTTGCAGGACTCAGTGTGAAAGGGTCTATTGAGATGCATGGAGAGCGTTTTATGAGCGTTTTAATAGTGCTATTTTTAACGCAAAAACGCTGTAAGAACGCTTCAGTGTGAAAGGGGTCTTAGGCCTTTTTCACACGGGGGGGTCAGTAATGATCCGCCCTGTGCACCTCCGCTTGCTCAGCGGGGATCGCTCCGTTGATCCCCACTGACCCTTCGGATGACACTCTGTGCAGGGACCGCCCTGTCTTTTCTCCGCTCTCACCTATGGGGGGATCGGATGAACACGGACCGTATGTCCGCGTTCACCCGATCCGATCCGCCAGATGGATGGAAAAGTAGGTTTTTCCTCCGTCACACTTTGGCGGATCGGATGTCAGCGGGCATGTCACAGCTGACATCCGCGGCTCCATAGAGGAGCACGGAGCGCACGTTCAGGTCCGCCAAAAAAACTGGCAGGCGGACCTGAACGGGCCTCCCGTGTGAAAGAGCCCTTAAGGTAAAAAAAATTCTCACCGGTCGTATACCCCCGCCCCCCATTTTCAATCCAGTCCTATTTTAATCCAGCGCTATGCCCATCTTCTCTCTCTCTCCTTACAGGATATGGCAGCAGCCGTGAGAGCCATTGGCTCCTGCTGCTGTCAATCAAATACTGTAGGGTGGGGGCGGTACGGGCCGAGCCGCACTGTGGGTGTCACTGGACTCACACAGCCTGGCTCAGAAGCGAGTCTGCAGATATGCCCCCATAGGGTGTGGCTTTTTAAGATGGCGCATTGAGAATAGGAGAAGCCTAGAGCACAGTCAGGGGACTCCAAACGAGAGGAGGAATCGGGGGCCGCTCTGTGCAATACCAATGACCAACAGGTCAGTATAACATGTTTATTATTTAAAAAATATATATTGTTTACAACTGATTTAAATAAGGTAAAATGCAGAAAGCCATAACAATTAATCAATCAGCAATCACCTTTTATTATTCTGACTATCCTAAACTAATGTAAAGAGCAATCTGATTGGTTGCATTTGGTTTCTGCACACTAGTGTTGCTCTGACACAGGCCTGTTAAACGGGGCTGTATTTCTTGCTGCTTTAATGCAACATAGTCTTCTTTACGTGTCCTTTGTGCATTGCCTTTTCCGGTACATCGCACCTCCCATCTTTACTGGATACTCATTTCCATATTATGACACCCTGGTGGAACATGTACTTTAAAAGCACGATTCACATTTAGAAAGAAAAAAAAATGTCAAACGTGGAATAGATCTTGCTCAATAAGTAAAAAAACTGTGTCATTTTTTGTATTAAACCAACATTTTTGTGTGTTTTCTGTAATAGAAATAACTGCACTATCAGCTAGAGTACTGACCCTAATATATAATAATATAATATAATATACACGTTCCTCTACACACCATCCAGATTATGCAACAACCACAATCTAAAGAGAAAAGAACAACCGTACTTGACAAGAAAAGATGTGGAGACATGACAAAGTATTAGGAAGTATGAGGGTCCTGGGCAGTATGTAAAGCGCTGTGTAAACTGACGGCACTATATAGAATACCTAGAATAATATGCATTGTGTAGAAAAAAACAAATAGACTCTTTGTAAACTGCAACTAAGTTTAATATTTTACAGCTGGAAACAAATAAAAATAATATTTCAATAGAGCTTCTTCTACATACACTGAAATACATACACTGTATATACAGACCACAGGCACGCACCAATCAGAACGCAGATCAGACCGAAAGAATCACGTATGCATACCTGTGCAGGATCACATACACACACATGCTTTAGCCATGTCCCCATGTTCTTCTACTTCCTGTATGTTTATCTACCTATAGTATACAGTATATATTATATATCTATACACATATCTCCATGTACACTGCTCAGAAAAATTTAAGGAACACTTTTGAATCAGAACTCCTGGGATATTTATCTGGTCAGTTAAAGCGGGAGTTCACCCATTTCTAAAAAAAAAAATTTTCTCCCCTTAGATTCCTGCTCGTTCGGTCTAGGGGAATCGGCTATTTGTATCAAAATATGAGCAGTACTTACCCGTTTTCGAGCTGCATCTTCTTCCGTCGCTTCCGGGTATGGGTCTTCGGGAGCGGGCGTTCCTTCTTGATTGACAGGCTTCCGACGGTCGCATCCATCGCGTCACTCGTAGCCGAAAGAAGCCGAACGTCGGTGCGGCTGTATACTGCGCCTGCGCACCGACGTTCGGCTTCTTTCGGAAAATCGTGACGCGATGGATGCGACCGTCGGAAGCCTCTCGGAAGACTGTCAATCAAGAAGGAACACCCATTCCCGCAGCCCATACCCGGAAGCGATGGAGAGGATGCATCTCGTAAACGGGTAAGTACTGCACATATTTTAAAACAAATAGCCGATTCCCCTAGAGAAAACGAGCAGGAATCTAAGGGGAAAAAGTGCCCTCTAAGGGTGAACCCCCGCTTTAAGTAGCAGAGGGGGAGGGGTGTATACAGATGGGGAGGGGTGTATACAGAGGGGGAGGGGTGTATACAGATGGGGATTGTTAATCAATTTCAGCTGCTTTGCTGTTAATTGAAATGAACAAGAGGTGCACTAGATGGGCAACAATGAGACGACCTCCAAAACAAGAATGTTTTTTTCAGCTGGAGGTGTCTGACATTTTTTTCCCTACTCATCTTTTCTGACTGTTTTTCACTAGTTTTGCATTTGGCTAGGGTCAGTGTCACTACTGGTAGCACGAGGCAATATAAAGGTTGCACAGGCAGTCCAACTCCTCCAGGGTGGCACATCAATACGTGTCATTGCCAGAAGGTTTGCTGTGTCTCCCAGCACAGTCTCAAGAGCATGGAGGAGCTTCCAGGAGACAAGCAGTTACTCTAGGAGAGCTGGACAGAGCCGTAGAAGGTCCTTATCCCATCAGCAGGACCGGTATCTGCTCCTTTGTGCAAGGAGGAACAGGATGAACACTGCCAGAGCCCTACAAAATGACCTCCAGCAGGCCACTGGTGTGAATGTCTCTGACCAAACAATCAGAAACAGACTTCATGAGGGTGGCCTGAGGGCCCGACGTCCTCTAGTGCGCTTTGTGCTCACTGCCGGACACTGTGGAGCTCTATTGGCATTTTCCATTGAACACCAGAATTACAGGTCCGCCACTGGTGCCCCATGCTTTTCACAGATGAGAGCAGGTTCACCCTGAGCATATGTGACAGACGTGAAAGGGTCTGGAGTAGCCACGGAGAACTTTATGCTGCCTGTAACATCGTTCAGCATGACCGGTTTGGTGGTGGGTCAGTGATGGTCTGGGGAGGCATATCAATGGAGAGACGCACAGATCTCTACAGGCTACACAATGGCACCCTGACTGCCATTAGGTATCAGGATGAAATCCTTGTACCCATTTGTCAGACCCTATGCTGGTGCAGGGGGTCCTGGGTTCCTCCTGGTGCACGACAATGCCCGGCCTCATGTGGCGAGAGCATGCAGCCAGTTCCTGGAGGATGAAGAAATTGATACCATTGAATGGCCTCCACGCTCACCTGACCTAAATCCAAAAGAACATCTCTGGGACATTATGTTTCGGCCGATCCGGTGCCTTCAGGTTGCACCTCAGTCTGTTCAGGAGCCCAGTAATGCTCTAGTCCAGATCTGAGAGGAAATATCCCAGGACACCATACGTTGTGTCAATAGGAGCATGCCCTGATGTTGTCAGGCATGCATACAAGCACTTGGGGGCCATACAAACTACTGAGAACCATTTTGAGTTGTTGCAATGAAATTTCAGCAAAATGGACTAGTTTGCTGCATAATTTTTTCACTTTGATTTTCGGGGTGTCTTTGAATTTAGCCCTCTGTAGGTGGATAATTTTCATTTCCATCAAATGATGTGCCATCCTTTCATTCCTAACATATTACCCAGTCCATATCAGTATAGATATCCAGCATGAGATTTTTGCCCGTTGAGATCTGAGGCCTCGTACACACGACCCGACATGTCCGATGAAAACGGTCCGCGGACCGTTTTCATCGGACATGTCTGCTGGCAATATTTGGTCTAATGTGTGTACACACCATCAGACCAAATTCCCCGCGGACAGAAAACGCGGTGACCTGGCGACGACGCTGACGCGGTGACGTGCGCTAACCTGGAAGTTCAAT